>NC_016088.4:8035732-8345276 GCF_000004515.6 Glycine max | reverse complement strand
ACTACATGCAAGATCACATGGCTTAGGAAACTTCTCTAACAGAGAAAATTTGGAGACATTCAATATACCGAATAATCATGCAACAATGAAGTTGTTCTGCACATTGCTTCAAACTTGGTCTTTCATGAGCGAACTAAAGACATCAAGATTGATTGTCACTTTATGTGTGAGAAGGTACTCTTAGGAGAAATCACCACTGAGTTTGTTAGCTCCAAAGACCAATTGGCAGACATGCTCACAAAATCCCTCAAGGTTTCTTATGTTGATGATATTTGTAGCAAGCTTGGTTCATATGACATATATGCTCCAACTTGAGAGGGAGTATGAAATATACATTTTAGGATAATTGATATGCTTTAATTATATAGCCAAAATTAGGGATTGCCTTCTTTATTTCTCATTATTAAGTTTCCCTATTTATGTATTCATTTTGATTATAAATAAAGGAATTGTGTATGGTGAACAACACACAACACAATAAATTACCTTCTTACAATATCCATGAGCATCAATTCCTATCAACAAGTTTTTTGGTATCAGATTTGCCATAATCGCCAATACTCATGTAATATGAGTACCAAAATTACATAGCATAATGACAAACTAAAGATACATAATCCTGTGATAAATGGCCAAATTGAAGTCTCCAAATTTGAGAAAGAAAGTCTCATTCATTGAAAAGTAAATATCATCATCATCACATACAAAAGGATTAAAGTTTCGAATTCAAAATGCAAGCTGCTATAACTCCATTCATTACACCAAATTCAACTAAAATGTAACATTATAATTTTTAACTATTTGAGATACAAAATTATCGTCTTTTCTTTCTGTGTTCCACCACATTGTCATCACAATAACACTCAACATTAACAACAAACAACAAATTGCAATCACAATCTTCAACCATTTTTCTTTGTTTTTAAACAAAATCTCAAGCTTGACAATCTTCTTCCTTTGTCTAAAAATAACCATGTTTCTATCATCAACTATTTCATTTGGTAGCCATTTAAAGAAGTTGCATCCACTGTCAACCCCACTCAGTAAAGACCTGACTATTGGAGCAAGAAATTGATCTTTGGAAATCTATCTCAACATAATTTGGACAACTTAAAAAGAAGAGTTTTATGAAAATGATGGTCTTTTTTTTTTGCGAATGAATAACATAACATAAACCTTTAAAATCCAAGGCATATTAAATATGCATTTTAGCAGAAAAATATGTTGAAATAAATCCAAAGATTCATTTGAAATTTCAGCAGAAAAATCAAGAAACGAATAAAAAATAGCAAGTACTTGTTAACATTTAAATATGCATTTTTGAAATCTAGTATGGAAGTACTTCTACAAATCTCGTACAGGGATTAGGCTCTATAACTGTCAAATACAAGTTGGAAAATTATGGTTTGAAAGATGTAAATCAAATTTAAATGGAGACTTTGGGATAAACTTTCTAGTGTATATCATGAAATCTCAAGATTCAAAACATAAAGCTTAAAACATAAAGTTGTTTAAGGGTCACATGGTTATATTGTCATGGAATTTGTCATCAAATCAAAACATTCAAGTACTTAATGAACAAACCACCTCTGACAAGGTTGTCTCACTAAAAGTAGTATATACAAGACAACACAAAACAAGCAAAAAATAAGTAGGGAGGATCCCCAAAGATGGTATTATTGCCACTAGATCTCACACTCTTCGGCTGCATTAGATTGTGACTCCTTGCTCTTTACTACTCATAATGTTCATCATGAAGTGAACCAAGCAACATAAAAAAGGAGGTATGAGGTTTGTAATAACACAAAGGGTTAGGCGTGAGAGATAAACCACAAAATACAAGTATAAAGTCATTATATGTAGCTAGCCTTATAATTTATACAATATTAACCCAAGGTCAAGTAACACGAATGAGAATTTTTTACAATTAAAAATTTAAGGACAATTATACTCATTCACATAAATCCATAAACATAGTAATCTATCCCATCATCAACAAGTCGTAACTCACCCATGTTCACACACAAGTACTTATCCATCCATAATTTAAATATGCATAGATGTAACCTTAGTGAGAACTATTTCTCCAGTCATTACTTATGATTGCTAGGATTAATCACTACTATATAATAGCGATTTTACGTTGGGTATGAAGCACATACGACATCGGTTATTAACCGTTGTCGTAGCGAACATCGTAGAATGCCGATGCATCTATGACGATGACTCCCTACCTGTCTTAGAATGTGTCACATTCTAAGACGGTTTTCGAGATAGAACTGTTCTATAAAGTGTTTTTTTTAAAAACAAGTCATTTGTTTTCATAGCCACCTATATTACAAATTCAGACCAATACATTTACATTAATTGCCAGGTAATAATTTGTAAAATGTTTAGACTTTTTAGTCACATGTAACAAAAGAAAGCCCTATATATGACATCAACATGGATATTTGAACACATGATAATACCACTTTCCTTATTTTCTCCTCCAAGGATGGCAAAAATTAAAAATAAACAGATTACATACACCACAACCTGGCAATATTGAATTTATCAATACAACTAATGAAGAAGTAACACGGTTCATATTGGCAAGTATAGATTTTGGCAAAACAGAAGCCTGTGGAGGAGATGGCTTGTTTGATTGTTGCCTCATATTGAAGTAAGTGTAAACACACATACCAGCAATAGCTGTGAATGCACCATAAATACTGATTTTTCCAGGATTGGATCTAAAGAGATAATAGTTTCCTAGTAGGAGGATGCAAGTCTTAAACTACCCCAGGACGACGTGGGAGATGGCAGATGTAGCTCTGCAAATTGAAGGGTAAAACTGACCCTAAAAAAGATTAGTAAACCATAATGAATTCAGCCAAACATAAGCTAAATGCAATAGTGTTCTGAATGTTACCTAGAAATAACATCCAAAACATAACACTTAAATACACATGTTGAATGACTTGAATAAATTTGCTACTCTAAAATTGTCAGATTACAATCTATCATAATATTGTCACAATTTATAAAAATGAAAAAGTTTACAAGGTTTTGACTCTCAATTCGGGTGTTGTAAACTTGGACATAGAGTTCAATGTTCTTAACTAATTTCAGTAGATCCAAAAAGACAGTTGGCTAGCTTAGTGGGGAAAATCCTTTATCATGTTTTATTTTAGTCTACATTGGAAGGAGGTCGATAGAATAGATGTTCTGATTCTTGATGATCACTGTGTTATATAAATAATAATTACTAACCTCCAAAAATCAAATATTAAATCCCAACCTCACTGCAACTAGTGGCTTTTCTGAGACCCTGTTCCCTTCCTTTATCTTGCAAAAACCTCCTAAATGGCAACACTCTACATTACTACTCTTCCCTACCACAACAAAACAAAGAAAACTACTAAAAATTCTCTCCATCCTATGAACCACTCAACTAGGATCTAATAATTGTAAAGGGAATAAAAGGTATTGCTGGAAACACAAGAGTGAATTTGGGTGATCACCCATAGAGAAAAAAGCACCCTTCCAACTATTAAAGTTCTTAGATACCTTCTGAAGCACTGGATCCCAAACATGACACAGTCCAAGGATTATCACTCAAAAGAATTTGTAGCCATATTAGGCACCCTTAAATTTTCAGAAATTAAACAAAGCCATCTATCTCATTTCTTCCTTTATTAACAGTTTTCTCCCAGAATAAAGAACTGGTTATGATCTAGATCTTAGAAACTTCTATTCTCAGTAATGACTCATATAGCATAGTTAATATTATTTGTCAAATCCAATGTAAGTAGAAAAAATTCAAGTGAACAAAATTGTCCAAACAAGAAAATTGATAATATTCAAATTAAATAAAGATAAAAATGCTTACTTTTTATATGGAAGAAACCATTTAGTAGGTTCTTCCACCAATGCACCAGCATCAACACAAATGAAAGTTCTTTCAATCTGCACCATCAAACCAGTTGACCATTGTCTTATACAGTTCTAAGAACACTCATCATTATGGTGTGACCAAAAGAGTATAACCAATGGTAATTCAAAAGCATTGTGTTTCTACAAATAAAAAACATTTAACAAAAAGAGGCATGATTATAGAGTATAGACACTAACAACAGAAAAAATGAGGCAACGATTTGTTTGCAATAGTTTGACTTTCTTGAAATTATTAGAAAGTCATTAAAAAAAGTCCATACATATTCTACAAATAAATTTTAGAAAGTAGAATCACTTCTAAAATTATCTTTTTTGGCTATCTATATAGAATGAGTATGGGTACAAGGATCATATCTAGTTTCAATTAAGGGACATTATAACATTGCAATGTAAATTATATAACAAGAACAAGATGAATAAATTCTCAAATTTAAATTGTAACAACATAGAATTCCATGGAAAATAGACTATCATCAAATTGAGGTTATAAGATTCATCACCTTCAAAGGATGATTAGTAACGAAATCAAGCTATGTGATAGCTCCTACACATCAAAAGCATGAGCTGTCATTCATTATAATATAAGCTGAAAATGTATAAATTATAATTTTCTATGTTAAAAACTTAAAAGGGACCATGGAAAAATCTTGCAAAGGTCATACAGATGAAAATGAATTTTACAAAATAAAAGCTGCTAAAAGCTAGAAAATGACATAAAATGCATACCTGGGACGGTGGGACGAATTAAAGCATAAGAATTCAGTTCTATCGATATCCCATTAACTATCATGAACTTAAGTCTTTTGACTATGCGCTTGGTAAACATGTGCTTTCTTAACTGATCTTTCATATACTCCAATATGAAATTGAAATACAACATTGAAAAAAAAACTGACTTAAAATGAATTGTGTTAAAATAAACACAACTTATAATTTTAATCCAATATTAACTACTTGCCCTGGTTTAGACCTCTTAATCATAGTTGCTCAACATCATAATCCCCATGCAATAGAAATAAACAATGGTGCAAAAGTATGAGCTATTTTATTCAATGAAGTAATGATTTCAAGAAATAACGCATGTTCATCCTTAAAATGATTGTGAAACAGAGCCTACTTGCATTGTAATATACGGTTCACATTAATGAATTTCATCTCTTTGATTGGGAAAACTAAGTAAAATATCGAAAAGAGACCAATGCATTCCAATTGTATAGAAGTATCCCAATAAATTTGTCCCCTAATGTTTTAAGAAAAAGAAAAAGACAACAAAAGTCTTTCCCTATTAGGTAAGATTGGTTATGTGGATCAAATAGTGCTATAAATGTCTTGTCATAAATCATGCCCATTGAATAAACAACAAATCATTTGAACCTGAATCTTTCTTAATGGTTTGGCTGATAGTTTTTTCTACATCTAAGTCTAATTATTTCATTATCCTCTATAGGATCTACTCCCTTACTAGGACTTCTATAGTTCTTTTCCACACATGTCTAAACTATCTAATGTGAGATTCTATCATCTTATTTGCTAATGTATATGGGTAGTTTGGGCCTTTAAGCCAATTTGTAAAAACATATCTATGTCTATGTAAAACCCAAGAACAATGTTCTTTAACAGATGTGTCCCTTTTTTTCTTCTAGTGAGTGACTTTTCTGATGGGATATTTTCTGCTACACGTTTGTGTCAGGTAGGCCTCATTATCCTTGCTTGCAACATCTCATCTACCAGCTTTTAAATTTCATTCTTTTGTGAGATGGGCAACCGATTTATGTCATAATACTGGGGAAATAGGCTGATCTAACTTCTTAGATAGTGAATGCACAACATAAAATTTGGGATATAGCACAAGCAAATTATGGGTTAGAATTAATTGATATTAGATGTCAAAATTTTCTATTTATACCTTTGATTTTTAACCGTGCCGAATGTCGTAGTAAGATCCATGTAGCCGACCTCACCTAGTAGGATAAAACTTTCTTGTTGTTGTTCCTTTAGTAAGGCATTGGGAGATACCTTGTTCCTGTCTTAACAAGGATCCCATATAAGCCGCACATGCCTACCGTGCTGATCAAAGGTCATTATGACTTATGAGAGCCTTCCAATTTACCTTCATATATCCCAACGTCTCCAACCACAAAATTCTTAATATGATGTCCACACCGACCAAAGGAAACATGTGAAAAAAATTGACATTGTAATCCCATCCAGTTACAAACCCAGTTGCCTACAAAGCCCACTTGACTTCTAATGTCCATCCCCCAATCTAACTGTAAACTCAAGAGTCTCCTCGATTGGTAACTTTAGTGCCACAACCAAATCATTTCGATGAAGCTATGATTGGCTCAGTTATCAACCATCACTACTACTATCCAATTTGCCACTACTCGTAATTTCAGAGTATTTGGCTGAGTAAAGCCTATTCAAGAGGTCATATTACATCATTACTAACTCTGGGTTTATATCCTCCTTCTATTTTTCTACTCCTTCACCCTTTATATTCTCCTTGTCATCTGCTTCTTTTCCTTTCGATACACATGATTCCAAGTGTCGTTCCAAACACCAGTTTGGGCCACACAATTTACTACTTACTACACTACTGGTCACAATTGTTGTGATGGAGTTTGACCCATATTTTACAATAGGAGTGCTCTATGTAGGGACATGGTCATGGTAGTGGGTTGCAAATTGGTTAGGCTCCCCTCGACCTGAGTTCAATGCCTTGGTCAGTGTAGAATTCCCATAACTCTGGTCTCAACTCCTATTACCAACTCCTATCATATTACCATATATCTCTTCTGACTTATATTTGATATACAAGTCACAAACTGATTATTACAATATTGAATCACAATATATGCCAGGACCCTCTCTGATACAAGCCCAAGTCAGAATGGGCTTTTGGAACCTCTGTCCCATGAGGGGAAGAAAGGGAACAAGGAATGGTTGGTTTATTCTCGCAAAAAGAGAGGGGCAAAATTGGCATAAGGGAGGATTTGGTTGTTAGAGGAGATAGATAATGATATCTTTTCCGTTATTTTCCTTTTTGAGTATTTAAGGTTGTTTCTTGCTTTTGGAGGGGATATTCTGTATTTTGATGCTTAATTAGGTAGAGGAATCCTTTGTATTTCTCTAATAGGAGCTTGCTCTGGGACAAGAGGGGATTTCCCCTATCGTAGGTTACCTCATTTACTATCAATACAAAACATTACCTTTGTTTCTCCTCAATTTTACCTGCTTATTCTTTGTTGTTCTTGTGTGATATGTATCATTGGTCTAACCTGCCGGATACATCAAGAGTATTGAATGCAACAAAAGAAAGGATCAACGGAGGGAGAAGTCATGGATGCTAGATTGGAGAAGGTCGACGAGGATTTAGCTGAGATGAAGTCGTCGATGGAATTGATGAGAAAAGAAGCTGCTGACAATCAGTCGAAATTGATTGAGCTGATGACATGGAGTCTGGGGAGTATGGGGAATCGTGTGAATACCGGGGGAAAAGGCGAAGGATCACACAAAGAAAAGGATCCAAAAGAGTCGAGGGTGCATGACTTACTAGAGATGCCGACGTCAGAGATGGCAAAATCTAGAGGACAAAGGTTAGATGAGGACGAGATGGAGGAATTTCGAAAATCGGAGAAGAAGGTTGAGCTTACGGCATTGGTAGGAGAGGATCCCGCTGGTTGGATATCTCGTGCGAAGATTTACTTTCGCATTTAGAATACAAGTGATGCTATGAAGGTGAGTCTCGCTCAAATTTGTATGGAGAATGGTACCATCCATTTCTTTAATTCCTTGTTGTTGGACTACGAAAATCTGACATGGGAGGATCTGAAACATGAATTGCTGGAGAGATACGAATGGGTTAGTGAAGGTTCTGTGTTTGAGCAATTCACATCGTTGCGTCAAACAGGAACGATGGAGAAATATATTTATCGATTTAAGAGTTTGGTGGTGCAAGTACCTCGATTATTGGATGGTCAGTACTTTGCGTATTTTAATAATGGGTTGAAGGATGACATTTGCGTTCATCTATGAAGCCTGCACATGGCAACACCATTGACGTGTGGTAGGTTGATGAATACTACAAGAGCCATTGAGGCAGAACTGGCGCGTGGGTTGCGTAGGGCGTGTAGATATGCGAGGAGGAGGTTCCGGATTTGGGTTGGTGCAAAAAACCCATGGAACTAATACGGGTCATGGAGTAATAAGGGGTGTTGGGTTTCAGGGTGGAACTAATGGGCCATGCCCAAATGAAAAAGAGGTGGAGATAAGAAACTAGCTGGGTATCGTGACAGAGGGACCAAACATTTAGCATATCAGGACTTGTTGGATAGGCGTAAAAAAGGCCTTTGTTTTAAATGTGGAAGAGTTTTTGGGCCTTTACATCAGTGCCCAGTGTTAGTCGTTTTATACGACTAACTTTTGTATAGAAAACATTTTCTAAAACTTGTATAGTTCCCTCAATTTATGGTTATTTAGTAGAGATTTTGTAAATAAGTCTTGTTTTATGGTTAAAGCTGTCTCTAGAATACTTCCATTGGATTTAATGATGAAATTGTGCAATTTTAGGTGAAAAAGAGGCTAAGTCATGAAGTGCCAAAAGTGACAGTTGAGCTTAGCTCATGAGTGGGCTAAGCGCGCATCCACCGCTAAGCGCAGCTTCAGTGCGTTTAGCACAACAGAAGAATCTGGCAAAGCATCAATATCAAGGCCACGCGCTAAGCGCGAGATCAGTGCGCTAAGCGTAGTAGTTGTCTTCAGCCAGGCTCAATGCACGACTGGCGCTAAGCTCAAATCCACTTACTCACGCTGAGCGCGAGGGTGGCACTAAGCGCAACGTCGCGAATTCAGAGCCTATTTAAAGTTTGTCTTGTGCAGAATTAGGGTACAAGGCCCTGAATACAGAATTCCAGAGCATACCACAATGCCTATTTCTGGAAAAGAGCTCTGGAGGCAGCAAGGGGAGTAGCTTTTGCAGAGATACCTAGGTTTTGTAATCTCATTATTGTTAGGGTTTCTTCTATAATGGCTAGCTAAACACCCTTGTTGGGGATTTCTAAAGAACAACTGATGTAATTACTTTAATATCTAATTGATTGTGTTTCTTGTGTTCAATGCTTCTTTCAGTGCTTAAATTTTGTATGTTCTTGGTCTGATCAACCATTTGTGTGCGTAGTTAGGTGATTTTAACATTGAGAAATGTATTGTTACCTTAGAACTTGAATGAAGTAGAATTGAAACTTAGTCTTACAAGAGGGATCTACGGATTAAGTTTTGGTTTTAAGTATGTTGTTACAATAATGCTGTTTGGTCTAAGTCTAGTCCAACAAGAGGGATCTGAGGACAAAGCTTAGGCTAAATTAGTCTAAACTTTCGTAAGCTATTTAAGCTAAGTCTAGTCCAATAAGAGGGATATGAGGATGAAGCTTAGTTTGAGTTAGTCTAAACCTAGGAGGGCTGTCTAAATTGAGCCTAGTCCAACAAGAGGGATCTGAGGATGAAGCTTGGATTGATTCAGTCTAACTAGGGATCGAGGTTTAGTAATTCAGGCTACAACATAGAACATAAAAGCATGATTGATTAGAGAAACATCTTTATATGCATCAGCTGGTTTATTAGAAAGACCCAACTTCTTTACCTACTGCTGTCAATTTTACTTACTTGCATTTTTATTGTTTTTAGCCTAGACTTAGTTTAATTCTGTTCCAAATCATCAATTATCAATGTTTCTTTCAACAATGCCTTATTTCTGAATTTAACCTTGTCTAAGACTAGTTCCCTGAGTTCGATACTCGGATTCATCCGTTTTAATTTTAAATACTTGACGATCCGGTGCGCTTTCCGACAAACTGGATTTCCTTTGAACATATTTGTATAAAGAAAAAGTGGACCAAAAAGTAACTGCATGGGAAATCCAACAAAGTATTTATGGCGCTGTTGTCAGGGAACTAGATTTAAGAAGAGTTTAGTTCAGTTTTACGACATTGCTTTATGTTTTTCTCTTTGATTCATTGATTTTTTTGTTCATATTTTAGTTACCGTATATTCATTTTTCTTTTGAATTGGATAATTGTTGTTCTATTTTCTTGTATGCAAAGAAGATCTACTGTAGGTGATTTGATTCCCATTGATTTGGAGATTAACGCCACCTGTAGAAGGCGTAATTAAGAGAGAATTAGAATTTTTTTGCAGGATTTAGAAGCAACAACAACTCCAGAAGAAGAACCTCGATCTTTCAAGGCATCTTCTAGTTTTCCTATTGCATGGCATTCTCATATAAAACCTATTGAAGTTACAATCATGGCTTAAAAGCCAAGAAGAGTAACCCTGGAGGATTATTCAAGTTCTACTGTGCCACAATTTTTCACTAGTATTGCACAGCCAGAAGTTCAAGCTCAGACAAATACATATCCTCATTCTTTGATACAACTGATTCAAAATAATCTGTTTCATGGTCTACCCAATGAAGACCCTTATGCTCACTTAGCCACCTATATAGAGATATGCAATACTATTAGGTTGGCGGGTGTGCCTGCAAATGCAATCAGGTTGAGTTTGTTCTCATTTTCTTTATCTAGAGAAGCTAAGAGGTGGCTTCATTCTTTTAAAGGAAACAGTATGAAGTCATGGGATGAAGTGGTAGAAAAGTTCTTAAAAAAGTACTTCCCTGAAGCAAAGACTGCAGAAGGCAAAGTTGCCATCTCTTCCTTCCACCAGTTTCCAGATGAATCATTGAGTAAGGCACTTGAAAGATTTAGAGGTTTATTGCAGAAGACTCCCACTCACGGTTTTTCAAAACCAATACAGCTCAACATATTCATAGATGGGTGACTCCCACTCACGGTTTTTCAAAACTAATACAGCTCAACATATTCATAGATGGGTTGAGACCACAATCTAAGCAGCTCTTGGACGCTTCAGCTAGGGGTAAGGTCAAAATGGAGACCCCCGACGAAGCAATGGACTTAATTGAAAGCATGACTGCTAGTGACATTGCCATTTTGAGAGACCGAGCCCATATTCCTACCAAGAAGAGTTTATTGGAGCTAACCTCATAGGACGCTCTGTTGGCACAAAACAAGTTGTCCAAGCAACTAGAGACATTAACAGAAACACTAAGTAAGTTTCCAACTCAGCTTCATTCTGCACAAACTTCACATTTTTCTATTTTGCAGGTTGTAGGATGTACAATTTGTGGTGGAGCTCATGCCACCGGATCACACAAGTAGTATAAAACGGTAAGAATCGAGTATCGAACTCTCAGGGAACTTGTGTTACTTGGTAAAGCTATATTCAGTGAATATGTGTCTAGTATGAAAAGATATGTATGGACTATGAACAAGTATTTAAACTAACTATTAAAAAGGAAAATCACATGAGTAATGATGTGTAAAGACAAGTAGACAACGTGTTGGTCTTCCTATTAGGTGCCTGATGTTATAAGGATATTCTTTACTTAACAATGCTCATGTGTTCTATGGTGTCTCCTGAAATGCTAAACCCCGATCCCTCGTGATAGTGTAGCCTAATCCTGATCAAGCATCATCCGCAGATTCCTCTTGTTGGACTAAACTCGACCAGAACTGCATTAAGACAAACATACAAACAACTAGGTTACCGTACCCCGATCCCTCATGATAATACGATAAACTAGCCTTGTCTTATCAAGTTCTAAGAATCAGACCAGTTTCCACTGTTGAATGATCCTAACAAAGCATGCATCTACATGATCAAGGCAAAAGCACACTGAAATGACGTACTGGTAGCACAAAGAACACATAAAACATCATTAAATAGATATACAGATATTTACATCAAGTACCTACAAGGAAGAACCAACAAAGGATTTAGCTCTCCATATCTGGGAAGCTTCCTTTACAACAAAGAGAAGAGAAAAATGAAGGATTGAAGAAATGCAAGTAGTGGGGATGTCTCCACCTCTAGAACCTCACAATCACTCACAGACTTATCTTATGCTCTCAAGATGGCTTCCTCTTCACTTTCAGTTCTCTGCCAGTCTTTGCACAACAAAAGCTCTCAAAACTCTCTGGAACTTGGACCTTTCTCTCTTTAGAAATCTCTAAAAATGCTGAAGCTCAAGGAAAAGCCCAAACTCCCCTTCCATTTCTGGTTTCAAGCTTAATTAGGTGGCCTTGTTGGTGCTTGTGCGCTTAGCACAAGTCTGGCTCGCTTAGTGTGCATAAGTGAATTTCGGCTTAGCCCCTGGCTTCTTGCTTAGTGGATGCATGCAAGCAGTGTGCTTAGTAGGATGAGCTCTTGCTTAGCGCGTGTGTCCAGCTCATCCTTCTTCCAAATTCTTCCTCGCGCTCAGCTGCAAGAGTGATGCACTCAGCGGATGGCTCACTAAGCCGACAGATTGGCTTAGCGAGAAGCTAAAAATCAGCACTTCACAAACTTGCCTAATTAACCTGAAATTGAAAGGAAATGATTATTAAATACACAAAATGGGAGTACTAAGTACTTATTACCTATATTTAACAAAAAGTAATTACAATACTACAACATAACCATAAATGGGAGGAGTTAGATATAATTTGCACATATTTCACATAAGTTAGTCGTATTCATCGACTAACAGGGGTCTGTTACAGCCCTTACCTATTTTGGAGAGAGTGTGGGAGGATATCTATCTTGATTTTATAACAGGACTACCGAGATCAAAGGGACATGAAGGAATCTTGGTTGTGGTGGATAGGCTTTCAAAGTATAGTCATTTTATCCCTTTGAAACACCCGTACACAGTGAGATCTATTGCAAATGTTTTTGTCAAGGAAGTAGTAAGGTTGCATGGAATTCCAAACTCAGTGATAAGTGACAAAGATCCATTGTTCATGAGTTTGTTTTGGAGTGAATTCTTTAAGATGCAAGGAACAACTCTCAAAATGAGTACAACATACCATCCTCAAACGGATGACCAAACTGAGGTAACCAATTGCTGATTGGAAACATATTTGAGGTGTTTTATAGTGGACCAGCCAAAGGAATGGGTGACTTGGATTCCATGGGCGGAATACTGGTTCAACACTACATACCATGAGTCTATTGGCACTACTCCTTTTGAAGTAATATATGGACGCGAACCTCCTAAGATAGTGAGGAGTATATAGGGGGAAATAAGGGTGGAGGCAGTGAAGAGGGAGTTGTAGGATTGCGATGAAGCCTTGAGGCAGCTCAAGAACCACCTGAGTAGAGCTCAAGATTGAGTAAGAAACCAGGCTAACAAGCACAAACAAGAGAAGTGTTTTGAAGTGGGAGATCTAGTATTTCTTAAACTGAAACAACACAAGATGCAATCTATAGCTACACGCATTAGCCCAAAACTAAATGCATGTTATTATGGACCTTTTGAAGTAGTGGGAAGAATTGGAGAAGTAGCATATAAGCTGAAGTTGCCTCCATCCTCCAAAGTTCACCCAGTTTTCCATGTCTCACTACTTAAAAAAGCTCAGGGAAAATATCATGCTCTAGCTGAATTGCCTACAGGGTTGGAAGATGATGATGTTGAGAAGTTTGAACCTGAATCTGTCTTGGCTGTGAGGATCATTGTGAAGAGGGGGGAAAAGATCAACAATGGTTGGTCAAGTGGAAGGACAAGGCAGTAGAGGAAGCGACTTGGGGGGATGAGCTGAATATGAGGAGCCAATTTCCAGAATTGAGTCTTGTGGACAAAACTGTTCTTCAAGGGGGAGGTATTGATATGAGCCCAAGTCAGAATAGGCTTTTGGAACCTCTGTCCCATGAGAGGAAGAAAGGAGGGAACAAGGAATGGTTGGTTTATTCTCGCAAAAAGAGAGGGGCAAAATTGGCATAAGGGAGAATTTGGTTGTCAGAGGAGAGAGAGAATGATATCTTTTCTGTTATTTGCCTTTTTGAGTATTTAAGGTTGTTTCTTGCTTTTGGAGGGGATATTCTATATTTTGATGCTTAATTGGGTAGAGGAATCCTTTGTATTTCTCTAATAGGAGCTTGCTCTGGAACAAGAGGGGATTTCCCCTGTTGTAGGTACCTCATTTACCATTAACATAGAACATTACCTTTGTTTCTCCTCAATTTTACCTGCTTATTCTTTGCTGTTCTTGTGTGATACATATCACTCTCACACATGAACCCCCCTAAAACTAAAGCCCAAAACCCAAAGCCTCACCTTAAATTAAGAAGAATATATGAGTTTTTAATACTGACTGAAAACAAAACTACAATGCCTAGGAACTGTACCAACCTTGTTGTTGCTTTGGTTCCATACAAGGCCTTTTAGTCTACTGAAAACAAAATTAAAGGATTCCTTTTTATTTTATATATTCTGCACAAGTTATTTTAACTATCCAACTCCAACATAGATGCATTGCAACCAAAAAGACATATCAAAACCATTTTATGCAAATGATTTGGACCATTTACTAGCATCTATGTATTTTATAAACATATTCTTATGAAAAGTAAAAACTTAATATAGACAAAAAAAGGAACAAGTTTAAGCTCACTACACATATAACTAGTCAAACTCCAAAGGGTATAACTAGTCGTCCTATTTCAATAACATGGAAAATTAAGTTAGAGAATATCATAAATAGGATGCCATACTTTTTTCCTGCTGATGACATAAAGTCTACAAGATCATCTCCTTCCAACCCAATCAAATCCTAAAAGACATACAATTGATAAGTAAGCATGAATAAATTATATAATCAATATCAGTAAACAAAAGAAATTTAGGGAGGGGGGGGGGGGAGCATAACAAATATATGTCAAAGGTGTGTAGACATACAACATAGAATTGAGATACATTGAACACCTCATTAGGGTGACTCAAGGAAAGAAGTTCAATAGAAAACCCAAGATCCTGTGCATCCTTCACAAACAAAAAAAAAGAAGTAATTATGAACTAAATTATTTTAACATTTCACCAAAACAAATAACAACTATAAATAATTACACTAAATTATGGAATGTATATGTCCTACCTGATTTTTGTTCTTGTGAGATGAGTTGTCAACAGGACTACCATAATGCGGATAATAATGACTTGCAAGATGTGTAGTGTGCCACAACAAAAAAACACTTATCCTATCAGGATAAGTACAGATCGCAATGACAAAGCATTATGCAATGACTTTGGTGCACCAAAATACTAATAAACATATATATAGTAATGCTGACTTAAATGCCAGTTGACCATAATTGTTTATAATGTAAACAATGAAAATGTTAAGTTCGAAACAAAAATCTTCCTATGTCATCTAAATTTGTGTACTTCCATGTTTGTAACTTGTAGAAAATATGCTGCCCATTTCTTGCGTTGTGTTGTCATGGCCTCACTGTCTAATGTTGTTCCATCAGAAAACCACTACAAAATTGTAAATATGAAATTAGTGACATACATCATACATTGAGTTAGAATTTGATACTAAAGTAACAATTAAAATTTGTTATAGTATGCATAACCTGTTCCATTCATTCTTCAAACTGTCGCTGACTATGCACCACATCCAATGCATGCCATAATATCCACACTCATAGCCTCCGGGTTGAACATGACTCAAAATGCAATATGAAATATATTTACCAAAGCTAGTACTTTTAAAGTAACACATGACACTAATTCGAAATACCTATTGATGAAATAATAACATACCTTTGGTTCAATCCACCGAGGTGTAGGTTGATCTAGCTTACCTTCCAAAATAGTGGTTAATGTCTTCATTGCACTAGTTTCCAAAATAACGTTAATGTATATAAGATAAAAAATATTGTGTTGATATACTACAATTGGTATATAGTCATTTTGTTATAATTTGAAAAATAACTTGTTAACTACAACCTTGATGTGAGCACCAAGCTTCTTACGCAAAGAACAAAACCAAACAACAGTATTGTCCCGTGGACATAGAACAAGAAGTTGCCAATGTGCCCTGAAGTCGAAAAACTATAATTAGGTACTTATAATGCAAACTTTTTTTTTCACAATAATGACATGCATTTCACCTACTGATTCAAGTAAGGTCCTAGGTACACTAGTCGATATGATTCCTTGATCCACATTTCAATGTATTGTTGACATTCTTGACGTCTATCCTTTGTGTGGTGTATAGACTAGGGCTCAAGGAAACCATACACTGAACCATAACCTAAGCTTGTACTTAAATCATTCATAAACCTATTTCAAACATTTGACATGAATATTGTTAAGCATATATTGTAATTAATATTAATAAAGAGTTAACCTATAAGACAAATTCTAAACCGAATTTACTTACAGCATCCACAGCTGTAGTATAGATATGTTCAAACATTTGTCACCTAAAATGATTTCAGTTACATCTGCATGTGTGATGAAAAAGCTATCTTTTGCATTAGGTATCCAAAATTTCATCCCATCCCACGATAACTCAATTGACTTTTGGTATACATCAAACAAGTTCTTACCCAATTCTCCCAATGGATCAACTCCAGCCACTGCATTGCCCATTTCAAGAGGTCCAACTGATTTCGCCACACGCTTATGTGAATCTTACATGGTTAATGAAAATAACAATTACGCTAATTTTATTTAACAATGTCACTGAAATTAGTACATTCAGAGGGAAGAGAAAAAACCTAATCAGATACAGGTTTTACAAAATGTGTTGGCCATCCCACGAATGTGCCAACGACTTGCCTCACAAACTGAATCTTTGACATTAGAAAAAGGACCTGAGCGTCACCGTTGTAAATTGTCACAACACTTACCCTAACCACATCATCTGAATAAGGGACATTGTGTATGGTGGACGAATTGTCATACACTTTTCCCAACACCACTAGCCGAGTACACTATTTAGCAACTATGTACAAGCCCATAGTATCCACACGAACATCAAAAGGCTTTTTACCTAATGGATTTGTGTCAACTTCAGTGCCGCTCCCCTTGGTGCTCACATGTACAACTAATACTTGTATATCCAGCGCCTCAATGGGGGGTGAGTGTTGTGATACAATTTGGGATAACTCTATTTTTATTGCTTTTTTCAACTCTTGTTTAATTATCTCCAAACTACATTTGTTTTTCTCTTCTACTTTCCTCCTCCACGCCTCTTGAAGGTTCTTGTTTTCCTCTTCTACCTCTTTCCTTCACTCTTCCTTGAGGTTACCGATGATGTCAACCAATGGTTGTTGGGTGATTGATGCCGAGGAAGTGTTGGAGCCATGTGAGGCCTGTCCAAAGTACTGGTTGATTGTGACACTTATCCTCGCGACACGAACACGACCTGGATGCTATGGTTGGCTAATAACAATGTTCAATATGTCATCATGACCATGCGGAACAAAGCTGCCCTACATCGTTTGTTCTTCTAAAGAGTCTTGTGAGCAACACAATATGGATTTACATTTGAATGTACATTCTTATGAAACAATAAATTGACTTGGACTGTGAACCACCGACACATGAACTCACAATTTTGTCTAATATTTCTTGTGCTGCTATAGAGGTAATATGTCGATATCGCTTTATGCGGGCCATCTTCCACTTGACATGTCTTGAAACGAGGGATGAAGGGTCCATGGTCTTTGATGAATTTTCATTAAACTCAGTTTGGTGTTCTCATGTTTTCCTTTTCTCGTCCATAAGTTTTTTTTCGATAAGATCATAACCCCCACGAGACAGTAAGTGGGGGCAGTCATTGTATTTTTGAATTTCCTGTGCCTTTTCCCATATTCCCTTACAAAAATTATTAACAATTTTCACAAATTAGTTAATGAAAAAATCATACCGAATTCAATTGTAAATACAAAACTACTTAAATAAACCTGCCAATTAGGGGTTTGTCGGCTTTTTGCAAATTCGGCCCAAGTTGTTGGATCAAGATTGTACTTAACAGAAGGATCATCTTTTTGTTGACCTTCATTGTCAGCATAAATATATTTATTCATCAGGGAAGACATAAATTTCCTCCATCTAGTTGCGACCGTTGACATCACCTTCCTTTTGGCATTGTCACCTTTAAAGATGTCAAAATTTCTCTCCAAATCGAAATTGTTATGTAACAATTAGTGAATGATCATATTTTGAACTTAATTAAAGAAAATTGAATACATATGTGTACTTAAATGCACTTATCAAAATTTCATCCCATATTAGGTTCTTTAGAGATTCTAGGACAACACTCCAATTGGAGTGGACAATAGGAATTTTTTCTCGCGCTACAACCCCCAGATAACTATGGAACTTTTCTTTATGGGGGTCTGATCCTCTACCAGTCGCAGGATTGACATTAACAGTTGGTCATGGCTGATCTAGGCTTCTGATAGTGAGCCTTCTCAGTCGGGTGGATTGTCTAGTCCTCCTAGACGTAGCCTCCGGAGGAATATCTGAATGTGGATGGGACCTTGGGGGTGTTGCCATGAGTCTGCGCAAATAAAACAAATTGAGTTAGCACATAATGAGTTATATAAACAACATAAGCATTAAGTTGTAAATGTTCAAATAAATAAATGTATTAGAATTATGCGATATGTACACTATATACATTACTTACCACTGACCATCTTGACTTGCACGGATCTTGGACATAAAACATGATAACTGCTAAACAAGAGTTGTTTTTTTTTATTTATGAAAATAGAGTTAAAATATCTTTAAAAATAATTATTTAGTAATTATCCATTCTTAATTGTTAGCAATTGATGTTTTCTTTATGGCTTGTAGATATAAAAAATGGAGGGATTAAAAGCAAAAAGATGCAAAAAATATGAAGAAAAAAATAAAGATTTAGCATCAGGCCCAGCCCAAGACACGCTAAGCTTGAAAGTAAGCACTCGCGCTAAGCGTGAAAATAGGCATCTACGCTGAGCAAGCAGAGCGTGCTAAGCGCGAGTATAAAGGTCCAAATCCACTCCAGCAACTATAAAAAGAGAGTTAAGCCAAGCAGAAAGGACACGCCGAGTCTCAGAGCACTCTCATACATACCCAAAGCCTGAGAACTTTTCCTTAGAGAATCCTCTCTTCTCTCTCATCATTTTCTCTATTCCCTTCTTCCATCCTTTTTCCTCCACCAATTCTTATACCCCCATTTCAGTGTAAGGTCCTTATGGCTATGAGAGGCTAAACCCCTAGTTAGGGCCTGGTAGGCCTAAAAAGACAAAGAGATGTATGATGTATTCCATATTTATCAATGCAACAAGTGTTTTCTATCCTATTGTCTTTTTCTATTTATATTTCATGCATTACTCATCTTTACATTATGTTAGGGGTTAGATGCTCGATAGAGGGTAGCTTTTAATAAAAATATAAAGAAAATATGCATGCATCAGTTTTAGGGGTTAGGCGCTCGACAGAGGATAACTTCTAATAGAACTAAAAGGAAAAGATATCATAACGAAAGCATTGCTAGACATAGGATGATAACATTATGCCCATGCATTAAAACACACATCTAGAATCAAGGCTTCATGCATTTTATCTATTGTATCTTTACAAAAGCATTTAGGAGATAGGTAGGTAAAATAGGCTTATCATTGTGAGGCATCAAAGGCAAGTAATTGAATAGATGTGGGTAGGATAGATTCACCTAATTGATGAAGAAAAATTCAAAAATTCATACATCCTAGGCAAACAAGGCATGCTAGGTCCTAACATTTGTATTCTATTGAAATTTCTAATTAAATACTTTGTTCTCTATTAATTTTCTTTTCTACAATTATCTACTGTTAATTTATGTTCCCTTTATCTATCTTTTACCTCTCTTTATCTCTTCTCTTATAAATTGAAAAAAATACAATACAAGTACAAAACAAAGTCCCTGTGGAAATCGACACCCGGACTTCCGAGCTTTTACTACTTGGACATTTGGTGCACTTGCCAAACGGTTAACAAAACACCTGCCTAGCTTGCGCTGCCATGATGAATGGGTCATCATTATAACCAACCTTTTGAAGATCTACTAAAGTAAATCCCCTTTTGTCTTGATGCTCTTCGGTATTTCCATTTACCCATTGACACTTGAAGACATGCACTCTAAATTCACCATAATCAAGCTCCCAAATATCTTCAATGACTCCATAGTAAGACATGGATGCTTGAATCGGATTGTTATCTGAAGCACTACAAAAGTGATCCAAATGACTATCAATAGTCACCCCATTATTTTGCACGCTACTTTTATCATCCCGTGACTTTATGTAGAAAGAATAATGAATGATATCATATCCCTTCCAAGTTGGAACGTTGAGATTTGGACAAACAACTAACAATCTTAAAGTGTTTGAAGCACTATCATCTGCGAAGATTGTTTGTCTAAACCAGTTGATGAAAGTTCTATTGTGCTTTTGCAAAAACCTCATCATGTTCATTTTTGGGTGAGTATCTGTGACATGTCATTTGTGAGCATCTATGTATGGGGATCACCTCTACTGTGTTGTTTAATACGTATAGATGTGCTTATGACAACTGTTGTCGGTCCATGATTACAACATTGAATCCTTGTGTACCCCTACCTTGAATTGTGGAGTCATGATGACTTTGAGGAATGCCCACTACTGTAGCGGTATTTATATATTCTGAGCAAAACTCAATAGCTTCTTTAGCATCGTATCTTTCAACAATGCTTACCTCTGGTCAATATTGATTCTTTGTATATCCTTTCAACACCTTCATGTAGTGCTCAATCAGATACATCCAACGTAAAAAAACCCCCCACACAACCGAATCTCCCGTACAAGATGAACAATTAAGTGAATCATGATGTCAAAAACTGATGGTGAAAAATACATCTCCAATTCACAAAGGACAATGGAAGCCTCATTCTCCAAATCATCTAATTGTTGAGGGTCAATAACCTTGCTACAGATAGCATAAAAGAAAAAACAGAAGTGAGTTAACATGTGACAATTGTTGCATTAACACGTGACAATCATGAGATTTCAAGCCAACCAATTTCAAATCATTAACTGACACAAGGCTTTTGATATTTGAAGAGTATCCTTGTGGGACTTTTAGATTTTTGAGACAATGACAAAAAAAATTTCTCCTTGGTTGACATTGTGTGACATGTTGGGGGCAAATATGTTTGTTGACCTTGTGATTGTGGATGCAACTATTCTCGTATACCTATGTCAACCAAATATTGACAACATTTCAAACCATCCTTTGTCTTGCCTTTAATGTTAAAAAGGGTGCCAATTAAACTATCACACACATTTTTCTTGACATGCATAACGTCCAGACAATGTCGTACATCTAGATCGCACCAATAAGGAAGATAAAAGAATATTGACCTTTTCTTCCAAATGTTCTTCTCAGACACATCCTTCTTTTGTGTCTTACCAAAGATAGTTATGATGTTTTTCACTCGATCATAAACTTCGTGTCTAGCCGGTTCCAGCGTACTTTCAATCTCAAGGGTTCCATTAAATGCTTTATGCAATCGCCAATACTGTCTTCTTTCCATGTTTTAGTCGTATGTAAGTCATCTTTTGCTCATAGATAAGCCATGCGTGGTGTCCTTTCACATTATGCCCACTCAAATTCCCATAAGTTGGAAAGTCATTAATAATGAAAAATATCATTGCACGTAACCTGAAGGTTTGTTGAACATTCCTATCATACATATCAACCCCGTCTACCCACAATTTTCTCAAGTCTTTAATCAAGGGAGTAAAATAGACATCAATATATTTTCCTGGCTGTCTTGGACTCGCTATCATCATACACAACATAATGTATTTTCACTTCATGCACAACCAAGGAGGAAGGTTGTAAATCATTAGCAAAACAGGCCATGAACTGTGGCTGGTGCTTAAGTTACCAAAAGGATTCATGCGGTCTGATGCAAGACCAAGCCTTAGGTTTCTTGGATCCTTTCCAAATTTTGGATACAAGTGATCAATTATCTTCCATTATGGAGAATCAACGGGATGTTGGAGGAACCCATCAATTATTTCGCCATCTGCATGCCATTTAAGGTTTTTTGCATCGTCTGCACATGCAAACAATCTCTTAAACCTTGGTATTGTTAGAAGATACGAACAATCCTTTGTTGGAGGAATGTTATTTATGACTGCATCATCACTGCATTCGCCATCATTCACTTTGTAGCGATATACCCCACATATCAGACACTTGCGCATTTCCGCAAACTGATTTCTATATAGAATACAATCATTAAGGCATGCATTAATTTTCTGGTACACCATACCCACAGGACATATTATCTTTTTTGCCTCGTAGTGACTCTTCGATAATATGTTGTCGTTAGGAAGCATATTTTTCAATAACACAAGCAACTCAATGAAGCTTTTGTCACTCCACCCAAATTTGGCCTTCAAGTTCACCAAAGTTAGTACCGCTGATAATCGAGTAAAGGTTGTGCATCCCAAATACAATGACTGTTGGGAATCTGTTTGTAATTTTTCATAATAAGGTGCATGAGCTTTCCAAAAACCCTCCTGGTCAAGATCGTGTATCATGTCTTCCATACGATCTTCGGTTTATAAATCTACCGCCTAAGTGTGAGGGGTTGTTGACATGTGTGGCAATTCACCATGCCATATCCAATTTGTATAAGTCGGAATGAACCCCTCACATGTAAGATGTGATCTAATGTCATTCAATGGCTAACGTCTCCCATTCACACATTTAACACATTCAATCCCCTTTTGATAGTCGTCACTTATGCGTGGTGCTTTAATTCAACTTTGATCCATGTTTTGTGTTATGTGATATCGACTACGTTATCCCGTATGCATGAAAATATCACTTTTTTTCATATAAAGGTGAAGTCCTATCCCATTCAAGAACTCCCTTTTTTACTTCATTCATATGTACAAATTAAGTACGTTATGGTAAATTTGATGAAATTTTGACAGCATTTCACATTGGTCTCCAAGTACACGAAATGAAAGCAGTCACATGAATTGACCATGGTCAAGTATGAACCCGAAGAACAAAGCAATATACACTAAACCAAAATTTCATCGAATATAACACAACATACTTAGCCTATAACTATGAATTAAGTAAAAAAATGAGAGTTCCTAAACTGTCCGAACGGACAATTCAAGATTCAATACCACGATGAATCCAAATTGTCCGTATTAATTAGTGTATTGAATCTCAAACGGAAAACTAAGGTTCACTCAGAATGCAGATAATTTTAATATTAAAGAATAGCCATATATGAACAAAAATAAAATATCTAATTAAGTGTCAGAATGAGATACATACCTCCAAAGATGCTTGTAACAATAACTATGAGTGCGGTAATGGCAGCGAAAATTGTATGACTTTATCTTCAGTCAGGCAACAACAACATAAAAATGCCTTAACTTCCTATGCCACTGAAATAGTAGTACCTACAACCAATAAGAGACGATATGTGTAGGTGAGAAAGTTTTCTTGCACATTTTGAATAAAGTTTCAATGTAGCTCTTCAAGTTATATTGTGTATTGTAATCCTTGTTGGAATTTTCTACCTTCTTTAATCAGTTAATAGAATTTAATGCATATATATTCAGCAAAAGAAATCTATGTTAGCACTGATGCATGGTATGAAACAAAAACGAACAAATTAAGTGACAATATTTCAGTTTATCCTTTCTGATTCAAAATATCTTTCATGCATTATTGTCAAATATAGGAATGCATATATATGTAATTGTGAGACAAACATAATAATACATGCCATTGACCCCAATGTCATCCTTCAAACAAAAGGATTCTTCCCATGTTTAAACTCATATAAATTTGTCTTTGGCCAATGTCTGCAATTCTGTGTTACCGGTTGCCGCATTTTCCATTATGTTGGTGTTCTCCAACTATTTAGATGACCTATCATTCCTCATGTTCATTTCATTATTAAAGTAAACAAAAGTTGTACAACTTTTATTTTACTGAGTATCTTACGTGCCTAACTTGATAGTCATATCTTCATGATATGTGACTCTGTATCCATGCTCTAATTTAGAAAATGGAAATCCTCTCTATTTATCTAAAAGAGAACCTATTCACCAAAAAAATGTAAAGAAGAGGTTGATGTTCCACACTGCTGTCACTGCCTCTGACTCTGTCTATATCACGTAGCAGTGCAGGGTGATGTACGATTGGTTCAAGAAGTTAAGGGATGAACGAGGAGATGTATCTGGGATGAGGGGTTCACAAGCTTCATTGCAGTCCGGGAAGCCAGATTAGTTCATGGATGAGATCCCCACTTTTGTTGCTCAACCTTTGCCTGTTGGAATGGATCTGGTTTGGTTTTGGTTTGGGGTTCTCAATTGAATTTGAATTCCTCTTAATTGGTTCCTGCAAAATTGTGTTTTTTTGGGTTCGGTTGTGTGTTGTGATAATGCAAAAGGTTGTTAAAAATGATTTTTATTTCATTTTTTTATGTGGGGGGTTGAGTTTCTAGGTGATTTGTATGAATGCACTTGGTCTTGGAGAAAAAAAATTGTGTGAATTTTAGTTGGAATGGTCGAACAGTGTGAAAAAGTTTTAGGTTGCAAATTCACAACTGTGGGTGTGATTATGCAAAAAGGTATATTAAACAAATGAATTTTTATGTGGGGGTTGAGTTTTTGAGTGATTTGTGCGAATTTTAGTTGGAATGGTCTAATAGTGTGAAAAATTTTTAGGCTACAAATTCACAACTGTTGATGTCATTATGCAAAAAGTTATACAAAAAAAATTCAAATTTTTTATATTGGGGCTTGATTTTATGGGTGATTTGTGTGAATGCACTTATTCTTGGAGGAAATAATAGGTGTGGATTTAGTTGAAATGGTCTAACAGTGTGAAAAAGTTTTAAACTTGTATCCAACAACTATGAGTGGTCGTAGGTTGACTTTTTGGTAACTTCAAGTGGTGTTTTGATTATTGGTTATTTGTTGGCTTTGGTTGGGTTGAGTTATGTTTCTCTACCACTATGACTATGACTATTCAAAACAAAAGAATAAAGAAAGGAAATGTTTATACGGGCGCTTCAATTTCTGAATGATTTCACTTATTCTTTGTTAGAGATCTTATTAACCATAGAAAAAAATAAAGTATATATGTGGGGACATCTTTGTATGTATCCTAGTGGTAGTTGTTGGGTCTATAGGAGCACTCGTTAATGGACCATCCTTCACACTTGAGACGTCCAATCCTCAGCATGAACGGAATGTGTTAGAGATCTCGCATCAACAAGTGATATGACCAAATACTATAGATAAGTGAGGAAGAGTGCTCATCCATGAACTAACTTTGAAGGTTGAGTTAGTCTTGAATCCAAATTATAAGATTTCTAAAGGGGGAAAATGGCTATTGGAAATGTATGCATATTTGTTCCAGATTTAGATTATGAAAGGCTAGTTCCTACCATAAATGGGTTTGAATAATTGAAGGACTAAAATCGTATTAATTTAAGTCAATTTCTGGTTTGTAAATTGTAAGTAAGGCACATTTTCAGTGATCAAAATCACTGGTTTATTCCTTATTCTTATGAATTCTAACTCATCTCTAGTCTATAACAGGGTTACATAGTCCTTAACGGACCATGGGCATTTGTGCAGTGGCTTCAACAAGCAGATATTAAAGAAGAGTATGACCTGTTTAACCTTAATCTCTATATTCAAAGCTGGAATACATTTCTCTATCTTTCTCCTTCTCTCTTGGGATTTTGGTTTTGACTTTTGTTAGTTCTGTATATCAGTTACATATTGATGTTAGAGGCAGATCATATAATTGTCAAACCTATACCCAACATAGCCAGAGATGGGCTAGGAGCTGCATTCCCTTTGTTTTACATTTAGCCTAAGAAGTATGAAACAGTGCTAAGGAAGTACTTTCCTGAGGAGAAGGGACCAATAACCAATATTGATCCATTGGGAATTCCCCTGTTATTGTTGGAAAGGTATCGGTCAAAATAATTTTTCTTTGATGATAATGAATACTCTTTGATTTGGGGCCAAGCTGTTTAATTTTTTGTGAAAAAAATGTCAGGAATTCCTCAAGAAGATTGCTCCCACTTGGATGAATGTTTCTCTTGCAATCAAGAAAGATCCTGAAACTGATCAAGCTTTTGGATGGGTGCTTCAAATGTTATTTTATTTGCTTTCTTTCTGTTATCTATAATAATATCCTTTCTTAACCTCACAACTTGACTTTTTTTATGTTTTTCTTTTGTATCATTGTTTTAGGTATGCTTATGCTGTTGCATTTGCTCTTCATGGTGTTCGTAACATATTACACAAGGACTTTATGATTCAGGTTCAATAAGGTTCTGTCTTTTATTTTTATTTTTTCTGCTGGCCAGTATTAATAAGTAAATTATACAAGGACTTCATGTTAATATGTAATAGTGAATAAGCTTAGAACAATATATAAGAATTGGTATCATACACTACTGACTAGACCCCAAGTAAAACACATTAGTCCCGTGTAGCCATTTAAATGACCAATGATAGAAGTTAGTCTGGATAAAAAATTTAATAAGCAGGAAATAAAATTAAAAAAAAAAAATCAAACTTCTTGCACACGATAAAATCATTTATGCATTCCAACTGTTTTAGGAGCTCACTTATCCAACTTCTTCATAAGCACTATAAACTTAGGAGTTTGGTATTTTTCTTGGAAAAGTCTCAACACTAAGGTTTTATTATTAAAAAGTTCTTATAAGCTAATCCAAACTGGGCTTATTGAAGTTTGTTTAAGTGCAACCTAAATCATATATTTAAATAAAGAAAAAATAAAATTCTAAAATGTCAATTTTTTTTAAAAGTGTACTATATTTTGCATACTTGCTTGTTAATATATGTAACATGCTATAGAAGTCACATAGAATAGTACGAGAATAATGCAATCACTATTAGAAAATACACTTTCAACATCGGTTATTTAGGGCATTCTACATTGGTTGTAAAACTGATGTTGAAAGCACCGATGTTGAATGTATTGTTGTTATCATCGGTTTTCAAAAACCGATGTTAACATAAATACGATAACATCGGTTTTATAAATAACCGATGTTATAAAGAAAGAAGTACAACAAAATAAGTGTATGCGTGAGGGACGTTGACATCGATTTACTGTAAAAACCGATGTTAATTTGTTACATTAACAGAAAATCGATGTTAATGTAATATATTAACATCGGTTTTCCAGAAAATCGATGTTAATATGTTATATTAACATCGGTTTTTAGAGGAAACCGATGTCAACGTTCATCATTCATGCACCTATTTTGCTGTAGTAATTTATGTATAACATCGGTTGTTTATGAATAATCGATGTTAAACTGTATGCAGTAACATCGGTTATTTATAAATAACCGATGTTACTGCATACAGTTTAACATCGGTTATTTATAAACAACCGATGTTAACCTATGTACATTAGCATCGGTTGTTTATAAAATAACCGATGTTAAGGTGAATGTTGACATCAGTTTTTGTTAATAACCGATGTTGTTTTCAAGTTTTTTTAATATAAACTTTCTGTTTTTACAATAAACCCAAAATTGTACCTGTAAAATGCAATTTCAGACTCAATTCACAGCAAATAAACATTTAATTCTGCTTTCAAGCAGTTTTAATCACACAATAAACAATTAATAATTGATTTATCATAAACAACCATCAACAAATGAATTCAATGTTCAAATTACATAGGAAATGTAAAAAATGTTAAACCAAAGTAAACTAAGCTAAACTTAATGTCCCTATACCCTAAGTCTGATCTCTAACTCGAAGATAATACTGTGCCCACTGGATCCGCAACGCCTTTAATCTCTCTGGCTCCAATGGTCTAGGATCATTAAAATACTGCATGATGAAATAAATGATAATAAGTTAATAATGTAATACAAATTATTAAAAAATCGAATTTGTTTGAAACAAATGTACCGCTTCCCAGTTATTCCTAAAAGTTCCTAAAATGATGGTGGACATCCAGTGCATGACATAGTAGCCACACTCAGTACTTCCTAAAATGATGGTGGACATCAAGACCTTTTAAAGCACTGTTCCAGATGAGTTGCAATTAAAAACTGGTGTTGTTGAGGTATTTCAATGCAAATGTATTGAAAAGAACACTAACCTGTTAATAATCCCCTTAAGGTAGTTGTCTGGCCTGTTATGCAATGAACAAAACCAGACAACTAGGTGTTCCTTGGGCAGGATGACCACCATCTGCCAGTGTCCGCTGTAATGGAGACGAATATGGGTTAGTATATTAGTAAACATTAATTAAATTAAGTTATTTTGTGTGACTTACCCATTTAGGTAGGCTCCAAGATAGACATCGCGTTTTGAACTCTGCATCCAAGTCTTTATGTAACTTTCAGACTCAAATTGTGATTGCCCAGACCTTTGAATGGACTGTGGCTCGAGGAATCCATAGATATCAGAATTCCCCGCTCGCATACTTGTTTCATTGAAATGTCTGTTTATGTTAAGTCAAAGTTAAATATTTATGAATTGAAAGCAATAACTTGGATAATTAAAAGTAATATAAAATGACTTACAGAATCCACAATTGTAACACTGATATGCTGAGACATTGACCACCATGTGCGATTTCGGAGAGGTCTTCGTGCTTTATGTCGAGCGGGAAATCTGGATTAAAGACCCCGAACACGGTAGCATCCCATGTAACCTAGTAAGGCCTCAAGAAAAGCTCTGGGATGGTCAATGTCATTAGATAAAGCGGATCATCAACCTCCGGATCGAGCTTTGGAGGTGGTTTTGCCGAAGACACATCTACCTGTTCATGAAACAAAGCTAAATTTCCTAATTTGAGGCACACTGAATGAATTAATTTAAAAAGAAGAAACAGATAGTAAGAGTAAAGTACTTGCTGTGATAAAGACTTGACCAGATGTGTCGGCCAAGCAAGGAAGGTGTGAAGTGCCTGCCCCACTTAGGAAACCTCATCAGTGGGTACAGGAACTGGAGCATCTGCCTCTGTAACCTCCTCCACACTCACCTTTACTTGGCCAAGCAACAAAGGAGTGTTATGAAAAACAATGGATCCCTCATAAACTCTCCCCAGGGCAACCAGGCGGGCAAGATCTGCTGCGATGTACAAGTCGCACCTATCTGAGTCACCCGCCTCTGGATTGTTTCCAGAGGGATCAACACAACTCCCCTTCGTGCTTACTCGAGCACCTGAGGGACCAACCAGAGGCTCGGGAGGCAGTGCAAGTCCTTGAGATTGCATCTGGGACTGAATATGGGATTGCATCTGGCTGAACGATGCCATGAGCTGCCTCGTCACTTTTTCTATGATGGACTCCTCTAGCTGGTCCCTGATTTGTTGGGTCAGTTGCTGCAGTTCCTCAGGAGGCAGGGAGGAAGAGGTGTGGGACGTTCGTGGAGCCGAACCAAAGTAGTGCCTGATGGTGACACCGGCTCCAGCAGCACGGACACGTCCAGGGTGCTCTGGACGTCCAAATGCAGCGTTGAGAACATCCTGACGTCTATGGGGGACGAAGGATCACTGTGTCGCCTGCTCCTCAAAAGAATCCTGCATAGAAAACACACAGTTGTACATGGCATTCACAAAATATTGAAATATAATTGTAATGGTTAGTTGAAAATGACTTATGATCTTCTCAGCGATTTCCTTTGCAGCCTCAATCATCTCCCCTGTTTTCTTTGTGCGGGCCATCTTCCACTTCACGTGGCGTCTGACCGAGGATGGAGGGTCGATGACGCCATCAACACTTCCTGACTGTGCAGCTTCCTCCAACTTCTTCTTCGTCTTCTCAGCCAAGAGCTTCTGCTCCAAATATTCATAATCCCCACGAGACAAAACGTGGGGGGCAGTGTTCTGTTTCAGGATGGCCTGTGCCTTTTTGCGCACATCCTGCAAAAATAAAACAATAATTTTTCAAATTGGTAGAATGAAGTATAACAAGTTAATGTTTTTGAAAAACAACTTAAATGGCAAGGAACATACCTCCCAAGAAGGGTCTCTACGAGTCTGGCAAAATTGGGCCCATTTTTCCTTGCTTATGTTGTATTTTTCACAGACAGTGTCGTCCACACTATCGTTATCGGGTGCAAGGGCCCATTTCCTCGTGAGGTCTGATTTAAACTGCCTCCATCTCTTGCCCACAATCTGAAGTAACTTCCTTTTCGTCCTACTGTCAGAAGCCTCTGGGATTTTAAATTCCGCCTGACAACATCAAGTAAGGTTTATTTGTTACAATAATGTATTTTTTGGCTATTAATTAAACAACATCAAATAAGAAAATAAAAATACCTGAATATCCTCCCAAATCAAGTCCTTCTGAGCAGTAGGGACCTCCTTCCAGTTCTCGTACGCGATGTCCACCTTATCACGCGCCACAATCCCTAAATAAGTTCTTAATTTCTTCCCGTGGGGACCGTCAACATTACCGGTAGCAGGATCAATATGGACCACTGGTCTCTCAGCACCAGCTGGTCTAACAGACAAGGATCATAGACGTGAGACTTTGCGTGTCTGCTTCACGGCAGACAGTGAAGCTGATGCATCAGAATGAGGAGGAGGAGGAGGAGGAGGAGAAGAAGGAGGAAGAGGAGGAGGCGAGGCAGGTGGAGAAGCCATGATCCTATATACATCATGAAAATGTAAATTTGGATTACAGACAAATATCGACATCAACAGTTCATTGTATTTGAAAACTATAAAATAAATATTAAACTTAGGTACACTACTATAAATTAAGAGAACAAAAGTAAAAAAAATGATGTTAAACATGTAAAAAAAAATCAAAACTTAGTTTTGAAGTCATTTAAAATATATTAAACGAGTATAATTATTTTGTACATAATATAAAAAAGGTTGAACAAATAAGACTAAAATAAATCTTTAATCCTTTATGTTTTCGGTTGTATTCAATTTATTTCTTTTTTATGTTCTTAAAATGAGTCAAACGGGTTTTCTAAAATAATAATCATTTCCAATCTGAATTATTATTCTTTTACAGATTGGAGACATGAAGAATAAGGCCCTTGCCACTACCACGAAGATCTGTAGTAACCCAAACCAAGAAACCGATCATTGGGGTCGTACATGATCCTCTCAACAGTGTCAAGGGACGAAATTATGTTTTATTTGAGATTGAGAGTATGTTACATGCGCTTGGCTTCACGGCCTCAAAGGATTACACGACCCAAGGAGTTACGGTCCTATAATCTGGTGTGCTAACATAACGTTGATGGTGAAAAAATTCCTTACGCACGGTGCGGGATATGATGCACTCACACACGCTAGAAAGCATAATTTTACTAATTGAACCACATACACCAGTGTAAATTTAGTTATATCTTACTTAAGCGTAAAATATTTACAAATGATCACCTACCACTAGTTACAAAACCATAGAAGTCCATCATGATCAGGCAACCAAAACACTCACCCAACTAAAGCTTGCAAGTCTCCACCCATCATCATGTTCGAACTGAACAGAAACTACCCACAAACATGCACTAAATTGCCTATAAACTCAAAACGTGTTTAATTGAATTTATTTTAAACTCTTTCATATGTGTTTCATTACAATTATGAGGCATCTCACTGCTGAATTTGGTTCAGCTTGGTCCTTCTGCCCTTGCTGCCAATGGCCTGCATAATGGTAGTTTAGTGCAGTGTCGTTTCTCTTCTAGGGTCAATCTCTAGTAGGATTCTAAGGTTTTTATTTTTTATTTATGACATAAAGGTTGATTGGATTAAGATATTTGAAAACTGGAACTTCAAAAGAGTCAAATTACTCTTCATGCCTTATTCTGGAATAGGACAGTTTCCTTTTCCCTGAATTTTTATATATCCTAAAAAATAAATCTAGATGGATTTGGCTTCATTCAGTCATATGGTTTGGACTTTAATCTTAGTTAATGTCCTTAGCATCATTTTCTTAAATAAGAAGATTGCAATGTGCAAATACTTTAGCCAACTTCTATAAGTTCTGGAGATGGTTTAGTCCATGCACCATTAATTTGACCAAACTACTACTGGCACTGGCAGAAGCAGTGGATAGATAGAACATTACAAAACTGGAAAACATAGGTCTAGTTTCTATGTTATGATTTATGTTGTTATGGTATCTCAGGTTTTTGGAATGGACAAGAGATACTGGTTCATCCCTGCTTATTCAGAGGAAGATATACGAAGGATGGCTGTTCTTCAGGGCCTTGAGTATCCATCAACACCAGACTTCAATGCCCAAGATTTTTGAGAGCCATTGCCACAGCAGAAGAGAAACGTTTTTTACCTTTTGCAACAAAAAACATGGAGCATCCATAGCCTCTTGTTTTGGTCTCTAAGAGAATCTGTAACATTGAGGTATTTAAGATCCGGATGGCAATTTGTTTGCATAGGCACTTGGCATGATTAATGTTTTTTTTTTTCCTTCTTTGATGAGTCGTGTGCTTGTGCCAAGTTCAAATGGTGAGCAATGAGGAGCATGGTTTAAAGGTTTGACTAGTTAATTGATGTGTTCAAATTCCTAAAAATGTCATCTCACTCACGATTAAGAACTATACATGGATTTTCACCTGTTCAATTTTTTACCCTTCATTGGTCATACACTGATGTTGCTTGGAATGATTGTTGATTGAAGTTTTACAATCAACTATTCCTTTGCATAGATGATGTTCAAATGTAATACGAATTATACTTTCCTGTAAATATATGCAATTCACATGTCATTTGTCCTACTTTGTAACCTTTCTCAGATTCTAGATTTTTGGGGTGAAAACTCTGGACCTATGACCTGGAGATTAACTCTAGCAGAGGTTAGGCATGTATTGGGTCTGCTAGTTGATTTTAAACTAGAAGCAATAGCTGCTGTGAAGTTGTACAAGAATTATATTATCATAAAAGGGTGCTCTGAGAAGAAACGACCTTCTCCACCTTACATTTTGTGGATGAAAGACCAACGGAATGAGGTAAAAAAGGAAATCATTTGGGATAATCCATTCAATTTTTCTTATTTTTTCTCTTTATTTTGTTGGTTTAAGCTCAATGTTTTTTATGTATTGATGGCTTGGTGCAGATCAAGAAAGTGAACCCAGAGGCCGGATTTAAGGAAATTTCAACCATGCTAGGTGTTAAATGGAAGACTGTTACTGCAGAAGAGAAGAAGCCTTATGAGGGGATATACCATGCGGAGAAAGAAGCTTATTTGCAGGTGATTGCAAAGGAAAAACATGAAACTGAGTCAATGAGGTTGTTGGAAGACGAGCAGAAGCAGAGGACTGCGATGGAATTGCTTGAACAGTACATGCAATTCAAACAAGAGGCAGAAAAAGATGGAAAGAAGAACAAGTAAGTTACATATACCTCCCTTTGGACCATTCTTCTTTCTTGTGTGGTTATTGATGTTTTTTTATACATGTTCACAGGAAAGAGAAGGATCCATTGAAACCAAAGCACCCTATGTCAGCCTATTTCTTGTTCACTAATGATAGGCGAGCAGCTCTTGCTGCCGAGAACAAGAATTTCTTGGAGGTAATTGCGTGCCACCCTTGTTTGTGAATTGTGATCTTAGAGTTCATTAATCATGATTGAAGAACACATATAAAAGGTTGATTATTTAAATTCAGGTTCCAAAAATCACATTCGAAGAGTGGAAAAACATGACAGAAGAACAAAAAAGACCCTATGAAGAGGTATGCTTCTTTGGTGTATCAATTATCATTGAGTTATTTAGACGCATAACTTATTATGTAACTCTCAGATGGCAAAGAAAAATAAGGAGCAATATGCCCTAGAAATGGAGGCTTATAAACAGAAGAAAGATGAGGAGGCTGGCCATTTCATGAAGGAAGAGGAGGACCATATGAAAGTTCAAAAACAAGAAGCATTGCAACTGCTTAAGAAGAAGGAGAAAATTGAAAATATAATCAAGTTTTTTTCTTCTGTATCAATTTAGTCCTAGTCCTTTTGTTTTACATCCCAGTACTTTAGTTGATGCTAATCCACCCAAGCAATGTTGCAGAAAACAAAATAGAACCTTCAGAAGAAGAAACAGAACAAGGATGACAAGAATTCTGATCCAAACAGGCCTAAAATGCAACATACCTCTCTTTTGCAACTCTCATTCTCTTCATGCAGTTTTTATTAATGTTGAATTTGGCCATTTTTTTTAGTCTTATCTCATTCGTGTTAGCATTATTTTGAATAATTTGACAAAATTTCGGCAGCATTTTGCATTGGTCTCCAAGTACACGACATGACATCGGTGAAATGAATTTCCCGATAATCAAGTATGCACCCAGAGAACAACTTGAAATGCATTGAACCAAAATTTCATCAAATTAATCAAAATAATAATAACCTTAACGAATGAATCTAACATAAAATATCAGTCTCCCCAAACTGTCCAAACGGACAATTCAAGACTAAATACAATGACTAATGCAAACTCTCCGCAAGAATCATTGCATTTTGTCTCAAACGGGAATCTAAGGTTCACTCAACATGAACAACATTTGTTTATATAGCAAATAACATTGATGACATACAAGAACATACAAAATCTAAATTTCAATTATAGACAAATATCGACATCAACAGTTGTTTCTATAGCATATTACATTCATGACATACAACAAAGCTAAGGGAGGTTGACTAGGTCGGAAATCAGGTTGACTAAGTGTGTCTATGTGTCATAAGGGTGTGTGTGTGTGTCATTAGGGTTTCTGTGTGTACGTTTGATTAGGGTTTGTGACTGTGTGTGTGTGTGTGTGTGATGAGGGTGTGTGTGTATGTGATTAGGGTTTTTGTGTGTGTGTGTGTCTCATTAGGGTTTTTGTGTGTGTGTGTGTCTTTGGGTTCATCGGTGTGTGTCTGCCATGAGGGTGTGTGTGTCTGTGTCATTAGGGTTTGTCTGTGTGTCTGCGTGTCTCATCAGGGGTGTGTGTGTGTGTCTCATCAGGGGGTGTGTTTGTGTGTATTTTTCAAGAGGGTGTGTGTGTGTGTGTCTGTGATGAGGGTATGTGTGCTTGTAGATTACGGGGTCAGCCATATAGTTAACCCTTCAACCATTGCACAAACATTATTCGCTTAGAAGGCATCAGAGGAAACACAACAAGGCCAGGTTTCACGCAGTTGCGTTGTTTACTGTCTTGGTGTTGTCATAATTGAGATACTGACAGCGAGGTTCCCTTCTCAGTATGTCAGCAATGGAAAGGGTGGGGCTAATGTGGTGCAATGGGTGGAAACTGCAATCTCTGAGGGAAGGGAATCATAAGTGCTTGATCCTAAGATTGCAGGCTCTAGGAATTGGCTTGCTGAGATGGAGCAACTCCTCCTCATTGGTGCTGCTTGCACTGAAAGTAACCCTCAGCAGCGGTTAGACATGGCGGAAGCCATTAGAAGGATAATGGAGATTAAATTCGAGTGTGGTCATGAATAAACAAGCCTTGCAGATTCTCATCATGCTGAACAATCACAGAGGAGGCATGGAACAAACAGCTTCGGAAACAGGGATAATATCAAATATGGCAGCTCCCAGGTAACACTAATTTAGGTGTTTCATAAAGACTAGACTTGACTTTGTTATTCCCCTAAAACACTATCTTTTTCGGGGAAGCTTCAATAGATAATGTTAAAGCTGTCAAGGCTATTCTTAGAAGTTATGAGATGGTTTTTGGCCTGAGAATCAATTTTGGTAGCAGTCAATTTGGAGATGTCGCAACCTACCATTCGGCGCGAGGGCAACGCGAGGGCTCACGGGTGTGTCTTCCATGGGAGGAAGATGCGCGGAGTCGCCACCAACGTTTATTCGAGGAAAACGTCGGAAAAAACCAGAAAGGTGTGGTCTACGAACTTTAAGTGTGAAAGGTTTGGGAGTTATATTTACGCATGGGGAAGGTATTAGCACCCCACGCGTCCGTCACAAAAGACGGCAGCCTTTAATCGAGTGTGCAAAGATGTCTTCAAATTGTTTTATTTTCCCTTTTTTACGTTTTTATGTCTTTTTATGCCTTTTTGTATTTTTTATCTTTTTGTGGTCGACAAGGGTGTTTCCCTTGCTCCTACATATTCCTCAATTGTGATAAGGAAATAAGACCTACGTAGTTCTTTCAAAAGGGGCGAATCAAGTGATTCTTTTTACTTGGAAGGGGGTCATTTAAGGCGTTGGACCTTAAAATGATCTATTTTACTTGGTGAGAAAGATAAGGCGTTGGACCTCTAACCATCTCACGAGGTTGACAAAAGCGGGGCTTTTGCTCCTACGTATCCTCCATCGAAGAGGAAATCAGACCTACGTAGTTCTTGTAAAAGGCAGTGATGTGTCGATTTTACGCTTTCGAACGGTCCATGTTAACCGATAAAAAGCAAAGAGGACCGTTCAAGGCGTTGGACCTTAAAACATTTTTTCAGTGATTTTTACGGACAAAGCTTGATTTTGTGAGTTGATTTTAGCCTTAGTTTCACTTTCGTTATTAGTCAATTCAATTAAGAAAGAAAAATCCCAAAGAGAAAACGTCCGATTGATTTTTTTGTTTCATTTTACTAAAAGATATTTTTTGATTATTATATTATTTATTTTACCTCTTTTTGGTTTCCAACGTGGTTACGACATGACCGAACGGTCAAATTTCATTTTAACAAAAATTAACAGATGTTACAATTCAAATGATCTGTGGAAATTTATTTTATTTTTTGATTAGGCGAGAAAATGACTTAAATAAATGACTAAAGCACGTCAAAAGGGGTACGGAAAGTAAATGAAATGAAAACAAAAGTACCCGAAACAAATGAGGACCACCAAGGGTACATAGAATGAATTGAAAAGTTCGATTTCGAGAACTTACCGGTTGAAGACTGAAGAACGACGAAGAGCGAACGAAGGATGGCAGAAAATCTTCACGAAATCACCCACGAAAACGTCTCGGACGCGTTACGGAAGCGCCTCGGCTTGGATTTTCTTCACGGAAATGATTTTTCTCACTAATTTCAAGTGATCCTCAGATACCAGGAGGGTTGAACGTTTTTGTTCTTCCCTCCTCCCCCTATTTATAGGGAAAAGAGGGAGAAGCTTGCCACCCAGCTCGCCCAGGCGAGCTAGGTTGCTTCCTCCAGAAGGCACCGCCTTTTGGAGGAACTTCCTGGAAGGCCCAAGTGGGTCTGGTTGCTATTTGCACCCCCTGTTTACTAAATACACCCCATGCCTTTTTTTTGCTGATTCTTTTTCCGTAACGTTACAAAACTTTACAAATTCCGTAACGATACGATTTTTCCTTCCGTAATGTTATGGAACCTTACGGATTATGTAATCATCCCTTTTTTGGCTTTCAGAATGTTACGGAACCTCACGGATTGTGTAACAATGCTTCCTTTTGATTTCCGGCATGTTACGGAACTTCACGGATCGTGCAACAATGCTCTCTTTTGACTTCTGGCACGTTATGGAACTTCACGTATTGTGCAACAATGGGTGCCAAGTACCTCTAAGCGGTCAAGCAAAGGTTGCATGCTATCAAACAATGGTCCCCAGACAAAATTAGGGTATGACAGGAGCAGTTGGGCAATCTGAGGAGTGGTGCTGTCTTGCTGCTGACTATTTGAACTGTGCCCTACTGCATTTTCCCTTTTGCTATCTAGGGCTGCCTATAGGAATCAATCCAAGAAGGAAGGTGGTGTGGGAGCCTATAATCAGAAAATTTGAGGCTAGGTTGAATAAATGGAACCAGAGAAGCATCTCAATGGCTGGCAGAATCACTCTAATTAATGTTGTCCTAACAGCATTGCCTTGTTTTATATGTCATTTTTCAAGGCCCCTTCAACAGTGATTAATAGACTTACTGCCATTGAAAGACAATTTCTTTGGGGTGGCAACTTAGAAGGGAAGAAGATCGCTTGGGTGGATTGGAGTCAAGTGTGTGCTTCTAGAGAAAGGGGAGGATTGGGAATCAAAGACATCAAGGCTCTCAACAATTCTCTTCTAATTAAATGGAAATGGCTTATGTTTCACCAACTAGATCAACTTTGGAGCAAAATTCTGAATTCGAAGTACAGGGGTTGGAGAGGCTTGGAAGAGGGGCCACCAAAGCAACATTTCTCTCACTGGTGGTCTGACTTGAGGTCCATTAACCATCATAGAAGTATGGCTGATGTCTCCAAGCAGTTCATTTGGAAGCTGGGTAAGGGTGATCAAATTCTATTCTAGGAAGACTCTTGGGTTGATGGTGGGATAACCCTTAAAGAAAAATTTCCAGATTTATATCAAATTTCATCTCAAAAACTTCAGACAGTGGCAGATATGGGCTCCTTCTGTGAAATTGGATGGGAATGGAAGTTTTCTTGGAGGCGAAATCTGTTCGACAATGAGATGGGGATAGCTTCAGTTTTTATTGATCAAACTGCTGCTATAAGCTTAAATGCTAGTTTGAAGGATACTTGGGTGTGGGGAGTTGATCCTACGAGGATCTTTTCTACCAAATCTGCTTATCTTTGTATTAAAGTTGAGCAGCTTTCTGATGATCAATGTCTAGGTTTTCGTCAGCTTTGGGACATTAAAATCCCACCTAGAGCTCTATCTTTTGGTTGGAGATTACTTTGGGATAGGCTTCCCTCTAAGGAGAACCTATTTAGGAGACAAGTTGAGATTAACAATGACCTTTGTCCCTTCTGTCAAAGCAAATATGAATCTGCCTCTCATTTGTTTTTCACGTGTCAAAAAGTTTTGCCTTTGTGTTGGGAATTTAACTCCTGGGTTAAGGAAGATAAAGTTCTCCACTGTAGGCCAATGGATAATTTCCTCCAGCATTCAACCTTGGCAGGCTTGAAGGATACCAATAGAAGATGGAAAATATGGTGGATAGCAGCTACAAGGTCAATATGGAAGCATCGAAATGATATGATCTTTAATAATCAGCCTTTTCACATCTCAAAGTTGGTGGATAATTCAAATTTTCTCACTTGGTCCTGGCTGAGGGGGTGGGAAAATGATTTTAATGTTCCTTTCCATCAATGGTCCTCAACTATGGCTATGGATTTTAATTAGTGTGCGGTCTGTAGGGTTGGGCTTTTGGTGATTTATTGTCGGGCTGATGTAATGTTGTTTTTGTTTTCTGTTTCAGGAGATCTTATCTCCTGTGTTATCTTGTAGTACCTCTGGTACTAGTTATCTTATAATATATAAATTATTTTCGCCGTTCAAAAAAAAAAAAAAACTAACAAGTACCCTTAAATAACTCCACTGCCCCTAAAATACCAACATTACACTAACAACTGTTCAACTTGCCAAAATTTATATAAAAAAGAATATAATCCTCATACAAATACAATCATGCAAGCATATTTGAAAACTTAAAATACGAATAACTCAAGTTAAAAACTATTCATTTTTTACAACTCTAAACAAATTAACTAAGGTACACTTGGCAAATTTGTTTTCACTAATATTAGTAGGTCATCACCACTGCAGTAGAATTTAAGTTAAACTTAGATAAGTACCTTATGAAGAGGCCAACTACCTTGTCACAGCTAATAAGTCAGAATTGAAAAAATTTCTGCATGTATAATTGAACAAATTTGTTATCAAACTTGTGTGTGTGTGTGTGTGTGTGTTTGTATGATGAGTGTGTGTGTGTGTGTTCGTGTGTGTGTGTCATCAGTTCTCTTGCTTAAAATGTATGATACATAGCTGCTTCATTCAAGCCCTAGCTATTTGCTAAGAGAATGCAACAATCAGTTTCTATTTACAAGTGCCTTCAAGCTTTGTTAAAAATAGTTATCAGAATCATACAAAAAGATATCATGAAATGTATTAGTAACTAGTCACTTTGATTTAGAATTCATGTATGTTCTTAGTAGGGGAGAGTTCAACTCATCATTACAAGCTAGTAAATCGTGCTTTGACCATTTGGCAACAAAGAAATAGAATAGTCTTTCAAAATCAATGTTTCAACAGCAGCAAGGTTATGGATGATGCTCTACTATTACTTTGGTCATGGCTGAAGTCCAACGAGAAAGATTTCACAGTTCATTTTAACCAATGGACTACCAATCTAACACTAGGTTTTTGTACTTAGCTTGGGAGTATGGGGGATGGATTTTTGTAGCACGGTGTTAGGTTGTAGGGTGTTGTGGTGCTGGCTTGGGTCCTACTAATAATCATAAAAACCAGTTGGCCCCTAAAATACTATAATTTTAGTACCACTGTTACTCACTATTAATAAACCTTATCTATTTTTGCTGAGCAAAATAAAAACAATAGTCAAAACAACCCATTTATCCTAATTGCAAAAAGCTGCTAGTAGATTGCTAGACCAGTAATTATAATGCACTGTCAAACCTTTCTCCATCTGTCTGAACTAGGACCATACTAAAAACAGTGCTTCCTCCATCAGCTTGCTGCCATTGGTTCAAAAAATTGGTTCCAGACTCTACCTTTCTTTCCCTACAACCTATGAATATCATTTATTTTAATTAGATTTTGATCCATTTTTTGTGTGTATAATATTAAATCATTATAATAATACTCCTACACTAGTAAAATTAAAGGGGGAAAAGCATACTAGTTTGTTGGATTTCCAAAATGGCTCCTAGTTCTGCTCACAACAATGGGTTCTATGTGCTTATGCTATAAGTTTGTTAGCTACTTGTAGTATGAAAATTACAGTTTCATCTACATAAGTTCACACAGGTTCATAATGCCATAAGAAGTATCAAATCTTAAATAAATGAACAAAAGAAGTAGCCAGTATAATAAGCTATAAAGAAAGGAACAAACCTTTATTCTTGGAATTGGATGACCGTGAGTTGTGATTTGTCTTTACTTGTCACTATTCCAAATCGTAAGCAATAAACTGAATGTGAGAAAAAAAGAGTAGATTTAGGAAGAAAACTGAAATATGTTGATGAGTCTCACACTTTAACTCCGTGATTCAAGGAAATATTTTCTTTCCACAAGCGCAGATGCAACCGGAGAAAATAATTATCTTAAATTAACTGAAACATAATATAAAACTATCAATAAGCATTAAACTAATAAAAGTATATTAATTAAATGCATTTTGCTTAGGCGTCAAAATATATTTGTAGTCTTTATGATTTTCCGTTAGCATGACCACCTCACATGAAAATATATAGCCATAATTCGAGCAAGCATCTCTATATTAGCATGGAGTAACATGTAAATGCCTTTCTCCACTTGTACTTGTACATGAGCAAATCTTTTATATATCTTCTCCCTATTCTATATTTTGGTTTAAAGGAGAATAAGCACCTCTAAGAATATATTATATGTATCCTTCTGGCAAAATTGAAAAAGAAACATCGAAAGGGATCACAAGACAACTATATATAATACAAGCCACATCAAAGAAGGGTATCACACACAATATGGACCTACCTCTTTAGACATGCATTTAATGGTTATAAAAAATTCCGACAATATTTAAGGAATACAGCATATGCAGACAATCAATCATCTTTAAGTTAATTCTATCAAAACCACCATTGCTATGTATTCATTACAAGGATGCTAACCATGCAGTCACCATGTTGAGACAAATTGTTAGGAATTAATACTCTTCAGCCATTAAGCAAAACATAATGATGCCCTAGTACATCATCTCAGAAGCAATTGTTTAAACAAAGGCAGATATGCACTTTAATGGAATGGTAAAATTATAAGATAGTGTCAAACTGTTTGACCGCCCTAGAGAGTGCATGTTCTAAGTAGGTCTTATGGTAATTGAGCGAAGAGGGTATGATCTTGGTTTTAGACAAAAAATTTAGAGGAATTTTAGCTATTACTCATGAAAGGGAAATTAGCCTAGTGAGAGTCAGAGCAGTAAAATGTTGAACATAAGACATGTAGAAATTTCTTAAGTAATAACAGGTATGTAATAGCTTCTACTTCTCATCTCAAAAATCGAATTATAACGAGCACAAAAAAATGAATTGATAGTCTGACAAAGCAAAGAGTGGTAACAAAGAAGGACACCTCAAGCACCCTTCAAAAAACAGAGCAGCCCTCTTGCCCTTCTTGTCTAGCTTCGGATTCAAGATCACCTGCCTCATGAGAACTAATGAATGATGTATTAAAGTAACAGACCTAAAGAGGCAGTTATTCCTTAAAGTTGTTATCCTTGTAATGAATACAAAGCAGTTATGATGCTCGAGTTAAATATGAGATACCCTAGCCATGTTTACTTCACTAAGTGTGCGATACATGAATGCAATCAAATATTTATACAGGATTAGACGAAACATACCTAGGTAAGGTGGCGAAAGAGAAGAAGCACAAAGTTGTCACGATGCTCGAGTGCGACGAACACAATGCTCGAGCTTAGACAAAACGATTCTCAGATGGAGAACAGACAGCTTCAAGGTAAATGGACAACAAATAGAGCAAGAAAGCTTCGATGGAGAAGAAGACAACGAGAAGGAGAAGACAACGCGAAGGAGACGAAACATACCTAGGTGTGGTGGCAAAGGAGAAGAACCACAGAGTTGTCACGATGCTCGAGTGCGACAAAAACGATGCTCGAGCTTAGACAAAACGATTCTCAAATGGAGAACAGACAGCTTCAAGGTAAATGGACAACAAAGAGAGCAAGAAAGCTTAGATGGCGAAGAAGACAATGCGAAGGAGACGAAACATACCTAGGTATGGTGGCGAAGGAGAAGAAGCAGAGACTTGTGACGATGCTCGAGTGCGATGAACACGATGCTCAGATGCAGAACAGAGACCTTCAAGGTAGACGGAGATTAGAAGAAGAAGAAGAAAGTGCGAAAGCTTAGATGGAGAAGAAGACAGCGCAAGCTTCATAGGGCTCACGATATTTTGTAAAATATAAGTTCAACATCGGTTTTTTTAAAAACACCGATGTTAACAACATGATGTTAAGGCTAACATTGGTTTTCTGGAAAAAACCGATGTTAACTTATCAAACGTTAACATCGGTTTTCTCAAAACCCGATGTTAATAAACTTATGTTGACATCGGTTATTTGGAAACCGATGTTAACTAATCAATGTTAACATCAGTTTTTCCAATAACCGATGTTAATGCACTTCGCTAACATCGGTTTTGTGAAAAACCGATGTTAACAGATACATAGTATTTACAATTATGCCACCACGCTTACGTTAACATCGATTTTTTTAACAACCGATGTTAAATCCGCTTTTTGTAGTAGTGAATATTCATTTTTCCATTGTCAACGTAGACATTTTTTCTTCTTATTATTCAACTTGAAGGTTCTTGGACTATCCTTCGTTGCTTCTCATTTTCTAACATTACACTAAAAGGCATACTTACATTGTCAGTATAAACTGAATTCATCACAAGCAAATTTAATAAAACTTGTTTGTTTATTATGCGTGTCAGCCTCCATGGGACAAGGAAATAAAAAGACATACATAATTCACTACACTTATGGCTGTTACTATACAATGAAGGTATTGTGCTGTGGATTGGGCTCCTACACATTTTTATTATGATGTTCACTGAAGAAAGGGAAACGATGAAATGAAGGAAAACTGATATTTAATTTAATTACCACTCACTCACGGAGCAGTACATATACATATTTGTTTTATTGCTTAGAGTTGTTACTCAATGTATAGTGTTAAATATTTTGTAGTATTTGTAAATGGAAAGTTCTACAAAGATCTCAAGCTTGTGAGAGCTGAAGACTTCTTCAGACATGTAGAACTGGGGAAGACTGACAACCCAATAGGTTCAAACGTGACTCAAGTGTTTGTTGATCAACTATCACGACTAAACACGTTGGGTTTGAACGCTCCCCACACTCACCCTCGAGGCACTGAGATCCTTATAGTCCTTGAGGGTACTCTCTATGTTGGATTTGTGACTTCCAATCAAGATGGAAATCACCTCTTCAACAAAGTGCTGAACAAGGGTGATGTGTTTGTGTTCCCAATTGGTCTCATTGATTTCTGCATCAATGTGGGATATGGCAATGTTGCCGCCATTGTTGGTCTTAGCAGTTAAAATGCAGGAGGCATTACTATTGCAAATGCTTTGTTTAAAGCTAATCCACCTATTTCTTCTAAGGTTCTCACCAAAGCTTGCCAGGTGGACAAGAGCATAATTGATTATCTTGAAAAGCAATCTTGGTACGACAACAATAACTAATTTGGGAGTATGGACGAGCATTTCACACTAGCTAGTTACTGTATAATTGATCACTTTATTGTTTCAATCACCCCATACAACAGACCTAATAAATAAAATTTAATGTATGTGGGTTATTAATTTTTATACATAATATTTGTTCTTTTGTGAGTTTGATTTGATTTAATACATACTAGTAAGAAAAATCATAAGACTATGTTACTCCTCTCTCACCCAACTCAGATTTGCTATTGGAAGGGTGAATATGGACAACAAACCTTATAATTTACACTCTCTCGTCACCTATAAAAACTTTCACTCTAAACTTTTTTACTCTGTACATTGCTCTAATTAATCCAGTGATAGTCCTTTTTCCCCTTACATTCACAACTCCACTCATGTATCAGTATTCTATACATAAAATGACATCCCTACCATTTATTCTGACTATCTATAAAACTTACCCCACCTCTAATTAACAAATTGTTCCATCAGTCTAAATTAACATTAATAGTCTTCCTTTTATTCTTACTAAACAAGTTTTTCATTTGGTGTAGTTTAGTTCTATGATTCCCTTGGATTTGACAGGGTGTTATGATTACTCATGGAAACATTGTAGCAAGAACAACTGTTATGAAAATTATTCCAAATCTTGGTAGCAAGGATGTGTACATGGTCTACTTGCCCCTTGCTCATGCTTTTGAAATGGTAGCAGAGGTAATTTCTTCTTAGCCTTCTAATTGTCAAAGTAGTTGATGATATTATCTCTAACTTACTGTGGTTGTCCAGTTTGTTATGCTAGGTGTAGGTTGTGCCATCAGTTATAGCTTTATTGTTACTTTGACTCACTTATCAAGTAAAATCAAGCAAGGAACCAACTAGGTTGCTAATGTGTTAAAGCCTACACTTATGGCAGCTGTACCAGCTATTGTCGATCATATTGGAGATGGAGTTGCAAAAAAGGTTTGAATGAAACTAACATTATATATATAGTAACTTGAAAAGAAAATTGTGACACCTAACTTGAAAATGGTATAGTGCTTCACAAATTCATTAACTCAACCTTAGTTCATGGATTTTTTGTGATCAAATGCCACAGTTACTATTGTTTAGCCTTATACTTAGGCAAAGAGGAATAACACAATCCTTGTTGCAGCAACTAGGTTAAGTATTGATTTTAGCATCCAACCATTTGAATAGATGGTTTATCAATACCAAATGAATGTACTCTTCCTTTTATCTCATCATAGAAAGATGAAAAGAATAATAGAAATGGAATTTGACTACAAACACATATTAGCTAGTGACTTTATTAATGAATTTATTGGGTTTGACAATATCTAGGATTTAATTGTAGTTTGTAATATAAATTTAGGAAAATTTTGGTTATTTTTGTAAGAGGTATGTTCAAGGTAGAGGGGAGGAGTAACAACACAACTTTATCCCATTTGGTAAGACCTACTACATGGATCATATATGTTGTTGACTCTATAAAATCATTTAGAGTGAATTTTTAAATGGTTTCTCCTAAAGTTTTCTTGTAACTCTTAGTTCGACAATGTTATAGGATGAAGTACTAAGCTTTTTCATTTGTTTTTGTCACTAGAGACACCTATAAATTTTTGTCACTAGATAAGTTTTTCCAAACACACTAACACACTATCTTGCTGGTTAACAATTCCAATTCTTACTAGCTACCTTTCAATAAGGTTTCAATACTTGCTGGTTTCCAAGTCTCACATTACTAGAGCCCTTGTCATCATTCAGATGAAGTGTTCTTCGTGCACATATAGGGCTCATCGTGCATATTAAATGCTTGTCATGCACTTCCAGTGCTCATCGTGCATATAGAATGCCCATCATGAACTCGTAGCGCTCTTCGTGCATATAAAATGCCCATCGTGCACTTACAATACTCATCATGCATATAAAATGTCCATCGTGAACTTATAGTGCTCATCATACATATACTTAAACATAGCAAATAGGACATGCATTAGAGGTGACATCAACCCAAAGGCAAATGTATATAAATTTGGATGGAACATATTGATTGAACTCTATTTTAAGAGGACTCAAATAATGTGCTAAGAAAGCATGCATATAAGGAAGCCTAAGATACTAGTTAATCATGAATAGCTAACACTAAGATAAAGTAATGCACTTAGTTTAAACAACTTCTAATTCCATTTACACAGGTTAGTTTAAGTGAGGAAATTCTAAAAAATGGATACCTCATCTGTTGAAGCTATAAAATAACAGGGTATCTCTCAATACATTAAGTGATAAGTGGGAATTTTCCCAAGATTTTACTGCAAGCACAAAGGCTTCAATTAAAGCTCCTTAGTTCAAACAAATTTCTCAGCTTCCATGTTCATTACTAATCTCACACTTCAAAATTCACAATAAATTTTATAAAATTTCAAATTGGGTAATTCCAACTCTAGGAGTTCAATTAAAATGTCTACTCCAATCTAAAAATACAAGTCAAGCACCCTCATCCAGAATAATACATAATTTACCATTTGTGACTGCTGTCCAGAGAAAAACACAGACCGAACATGTCGTAGTATAATATTCGTTATAAATCACACAAAATTCGAAATGATATGGGACCAATTGCTTTACGAGCTAGACAATTATTTTTAAAACACTATAAAATATCTCAATAAAAAACATATATACTATTTCCAGGAATTCGTGAAATAGAACAGGTTACAAGACAAGAATTCAGAAAGCACATATTGTCTACTTGCAAGTATGTCATATTACACTAGTACATTCATGACTTAGGTTTTGTTTCAGGTTGGTTTTAGACATCTTAAGACTTTACTAAAACAAGGGATAAAATTTCAGATTATGTTCCAATAGCTACACAAGTCACAAACTCACTAGGCACAAGTTATGCTTACCTAGTTCTACACTTTTGCCAACATAAACCTGTCTCAATGGAGAAATCACTGTAATTTAAAGAATTATCGAAATTAAGTGGGACCAAATAGATTTGAAAGCTAAGGCACAATTAAACAGATTCACTATAGGTTGGTTAGATAGAAATTTTGAACATAGGTGTGGTATAAGGCCAATTTCAACATGAATATGTAACATATGATCTTCCTTCATTCCAATCTCATATGTATAACGTCAAGTAGCTCAAGGATACTTTTAGATAAATTTAGAACAGATCAAAGATAGGACACAAAATATAAACATCACACATTGTATAGGCTTCTCCAATCAAATTCACAATAATCATGCAAACACATAGATTTAAGGGATTAAACCCATTAGATAAGTGCATTCATCATCACAGGTTGAAAAAATCCTACGTTTTACACTACCTAGGTGTTGAGCCCATGACTTACATGATGTTGTAGTATGTGCAAACCACTAAATCAGTAAAGATTCTTTGATATGTATTTGTTTTTCATATGTTATATCCTGGTTCTGCTTTACACTTTATGGAATTCTGATTTAATTTATGCATGAATATATTCTGGAAAATTTTATTCTATGCATATATATATGAAATCAAATGCATGATATTATGTTTCAATTATGAAATTATATGAGAATCTTATTCATAATTATATTATATCTTGATCTTAAAATGCATAATATGATTTATTCTCATACAATTAAGTTTTATGTCAAAGGGATCTTTATAATTTTGATTAATTATGGATTAGCCACAATATCTATATTTTGATTAAAATTATATATTAAGTTGGTTATAGATCATATAAGGAATTAGACATAATATTGTAATTAATTGTACTTATATAATGAATTTTATCCCACAATAATTTTTATTATATTTGTATAATTAATTGGGATGAAATGACATATTATTTTTCATGGTTTACCCACAGGCATCATGAGGTATGTATAATTTGTTGATTTGATCATAAAGTAAATATTTGCGATAGAAATTAAATTATTTTCATGTTGTACCCGTAAAGCATGAATTTGAGCATGTAATTTGATTATTCTGTCATAAGGTTTAATTGTTTCTTATTGAATTAAAAATTTAGCCCACAGACAATTTTTATGTCACAAGATTCAATTTTATGGTATGTTTACATTGGTAAAAGATACAATTAAGATTAATATGCCTCAAATTTTGACATAAGCCTTTGAATTTTGCAACTTCTCAAACTATTAGTTTTTCTGATATTCAATGTGATGTTCCCGAACTCAAAGGAGATAACTATAAGATATGGAAGTAGAGAATTCTTCTACAATTAGGGTGGATGGACATAGACTATGCTATAAGGAAAGACGAACCACCTACAATCACTGAGTAGCCCAGCTAATGTTGCGCTATATGAGTGGTGGGAGCGATCCAACCGGCTTAGCGTAATGTTCATTAAGACCAAAATCTCGGTTAGAATATGTGGTTCTGTTGACCAGCATGGAAAGGTTCAAGACTTGCTTAAGGACATTGATGATCAGTTCATCACTTCAGATAAGACTTTAGCAAGCACCCTGATCATGAAGTTCTCCTCTCTTCGGCTCACCAGTGTGAAAGGTGTGCGTGAGTACATAATGAAAATACTGTTGGATCAAGTGGCCTAGAAATAATTAAGAAGGGGGGGGTTGAATTAATTATTACTAAACCTTTACTAATTAAAAATCTACCCTTCTTAGGCTTTTACTATAATGTTAAGAAAGTAAAGAACAAAAATATTAACTTAACCAAAAGTAAAAGTGCTAATTAAAGTGCACAGTGGAAATTAAAGAGTGTAGGGAAGAAGAAGACAAACACAAGAGTTTTATACTGGTTCAGCAACAACCCGTGCCTACATCCAGTCCCCAAACGACCTGCGGTCCTTGAGATTTCTTTTCAACCTTGTAAAAATCCTTTTACAAGCAAAGATCCACAAGGGATGTACCCTCCCTTGTTCTCTTTGAACTACCTAGTGGATGTTCCCTCCACTAGAACTGATCCACAAGAGATGTACCCTCTCTTGTTCTCAGTCACAACAACCCAAGTAGATGTACCCTCTACTTGTACCACAAAGGATGTACCCTCCAATGTGTTAAGACAAAGTTCTCAGGTGGTTAGTCCTTTAAAACTTTGTGAATGGGAAAACAAAAGAATTCTCAGGCGGTTAGTCCTTTGAAATCTTTTGTTTTAGGGAAAGGGAAGAATCAAAAGAATTCTCAGACTGTGTCGTTTTGAATTCTTTGACAAGGGAGAAGGGAGACACAAAAGAATTCAGGCAGTTAGTCCTTTGTTCTTTTGGAAAAGGGAGAAGAGAGACACAAAAATAATTCAGGCGGTTAGTCCTTGGCGAATTCTTTTCGGCAAAGGGAGAAGGGAATGAAAAAGATGAATAGCACACTTTTGTTTTCGAGGTTTAGAAAACCAGAAAACTTTAGAAATCTTTTGACAAAGGAAGAAGAAGAAGAAATTCAAGAAGATGTTCAAAGAGACTCAAGGGTTGTAAAGGATTGAAATCAATGTATTCAATGTAAAATATAAAATGCAAGTTAAGATCTTGCTTTTATAGACTCTTCATGTCTGGTCAAGAAAACTATTAGAAGAGTTATAACCTTTAGAAAAACTTGAAAACCATTGGAAGAGTTACATCTTTTGATTTTTATTCAAAACTTATCAGTGGTAATCGATTACCAAATCATTGTAATCGATTACACAAAGCATTTTTGTGAAAGGATGTGACTCTTCACATTTGAATTTGAATTTCAACGTTCAACCACACTGGTAATCGATTACCAAATCATTGTATTCGATTACACCATTTTGAAATCAATTGGAACATTGTAAATTCAGTTGAAAGCTTTTTGAAAACAATTTTTGCTACTGGTAATCGATTACCAGAGAGTAAAAACTCTTTGGTAAAAGGTTTTGTGAAAAATTCATGTGCTACTCAATGTTTTGAAAAACTTTTTAGTACTTATCTTGATTGAGTCTTTTCTTGATTCTTGAATCTTCAACTTAAATCTTGAAACTCATTCTCTCTTGATTCTTGAAGTGTTCTTGATTCAATCTTGAACTCATTCTCTTGGGCTTTTTGTCATCATCTTTGTTATCATCAAAACTCCTTGAATCAATCTTGATTCAACATCATGAAGCTTGCTTCTACAAATACGAGATATTTCAGCTCAACTTAAGAAGCTAAAGGTTGATATGTCTGAGTCCTTCCTAGTGCACTTTATTTTGAACACCCTTCCGCATGAATATGGGTCGTTTAAGATTTCCTACAACACACATAAGGATAAATGGTCTATCAATGAATTAATGATCATATATGTTCAGGAAGAAGAAAGGCTTGTAATGGAGATGGGTGAGAGTGCATTGCTGACAACTGCTTATGGGAAGAACAAAGAAACTAAGTCTCAAGCTAATCAGAAGGGAAATGGTAAAATACCACCTCAAGCTGATATTAAGAAGGTGGCAAAGTGTTTCTTTTGCAAGAAGAAGGGACACATGAAGAAGAATTGCCCCGGATTCCATAAATGGTTTGAGAAGAAAGGTAAATCAATCTCATTAGTATGTTATGAATCTAATATGGTTAGTGTTAATATTAACACTAGGTGGATTGATTATGGATCTACTATTCATATTGCATATTCTTTACAGGGTATACAAAACCTAAGGAAACCAGTGGGAAGTGAGCAAAACATTTTATCAGGCAATAAGCTAGGCTCACATGTGAAGGCCATTGGAACTTGCATTTTAACTTTAAGTAGTGGCTTTATTTTAAAATTAGAAAGGACCTTTTATGTACCAAGTTTTTCTTGAAACTTGATTTCTGTTTCTAGACTTGTACCTTTTGGATATTCTTTTAATTTCAAAGACACATCATTTGAGTTATTTTATAATTCTAAATGTGTTGGGAATGGTATCTTGTATGATGGTCTTTATCTTCTTGGTTTACAAAATTGTGCCACTTATAGTTCAATGCATGTTCAAACTGGTATTAAAAGGTGTAATATTAATGAGAATTCCTCTATGTTATGGCACCGAAGATTAGGACATATCTTCATTGAGAGGATTAAAAGGTTAGTGAAAGATGGGGTACTCAATACTCTAGATTTTGCTGACTTTAAGACTTGTGTGGACTGCATTAAGGGTAAACAAACCAACATGTCTAAGAAAGGTGCTAACAGGAGTTCAAGCATATTAGAAATAATTCATACTGATATTTGTTGTTCAGATATGGATGCATGTGGTCAAAAATATTTTATCGCCTTTATAGATGATTATTCACGATATATGAATGTTTATTTGCTTCATAACAAATACGAAGCATTGGATGCCTTCAAAGTCTTTAAGGATGAAGTTGAGAACCAATGTGGCAAGCATATAAAAATAGTGAGATCAGATAGAGGTGGAGAATACTATGGCAGATATACTGAGAATGGACAAGCACCTGGTCCTTTTGCAAAGTTTCTTCAAGAACATGGGATTGTTGCCCAATACACTATGCCTGGTTCTCCAAATCAGAATGGTGAGGCAGAAAGAAGGAACCAAACATTATTGGACATGGTGCAGAGTTTGCTTAGCAACTCCAATCTTCCTAAATCCTTGTGGGCTAAAGCATTAAAGATGGCAGTGTATATATTAAATCATGTTCCAACCAAGGCTGTCCCAAAGACACCTTTTGAGTTATTTAAAGGTTGGAAACCGAGTTTGAAACATATGCGTGTTTGGGGTTGTCCGTCTGAGGCGAGAATATATAACCCACAAGAGAAGAAACTTGACCCGAGGACTATTAGTAGGCATTTCATTGGATATGCCGAAAGGTCTAAAGGTTATAGGTTTTATTGTCCATATCATATTACTAGGATTATGGAATCAAGAAATGTCAAGTTTCTTGAAAATGACTTGATCAGTGGAAGTGATTAATTGAGGGACTTAGGTTCTAAAATTGATTATATAGAGTCTCAACCTTCCACATCAAGTGAAAGATTAGTTGTAATTCCTACCCCTCATGTTCAAAGGGATGATGAACAACACATGATTGACATTCCACAAATTGTTGTTGATAATCCAATAGATCAAGTTGATCATCAAATTCGTGAAAATGATGAACAACCAATTGAACAACATGATCCCCAAGAAAATGTTGATGCAACATTTAGGAGGTCTACTAGAGTAAGAAAATCAACTATTCCTAGTGATTATATTGTATATTTGCAAGAATCTGACTATAATATTGGAGTTGAAAATGATCCCGAAACTTTTGATCAAGCCATGAGTTGTAAAGAGTCAAATTTATGGTATGAAGCCATGAAGGATGAGATGAATTCCATGCAGAGTAACAGAGTTTGGAACCTTGTAGAGTTGCCTAATGGGGCAAAGACCATTGGATGTAAATGGGTCTTTATGACCAAAAGGGATTCATTAGGCAACATTGAGAGATACAAGGCAAGACTTATTGCTAAGGGATTTACTCAAAAAGAAGGAATCGATTACATAGAGAATTTTTCTCCAGTATCTAAGAAAGATTCTCTTCATATTATCTTGGCATTAGTTGCTCATTTTGACCTTGAGTTGCAACAAATGGATGTGAAAACAGCTTTTCTTAATGGTGATTTAGAGGAGGAAGTTTATATGAAACAACCTGAAGGCTTCTCCTTTAGTAGTGGTGAGCATTTGGTTTGCAAGCTTAATAAATCTATATATGGTTTAAAACAAGCCTCCCGTCAGTGGTACCTTAAGTTTCATGGGATAATTTCTTCATTTGATTTTGATGAAAACCCCATGGATCAATGCATATACCACAAGGTCAGTGGGAGTAAACTATATTTTCTTGTTTTATATGTAGATGATATTTTACTTGCAGCCAATGATCGGGGTTTGCTACATGAGGTAAAACAATTTCTCTCTAAGAATTTTGACATGAAGGATATGTGTGATGCATCTTATGTCATCGACATTAAGATTCATAGAGATAGATCTCGAGGTATTTTGGGTCTATCATAGGAAACCTATATTAACAAAATTCTAGAGAAATTTCGGATGAAAGATTGTTCACCAAGTGTTGCTCCTATTGTGAAGGATGATAGGTTTAATTTGAACCAATGTCCAAAGAATGACTTTGAGAGGGAACAAATGAAAAACATTCCTTATGCTTCAGTTGTTGGAAGCCTCATGTATGCTCAAGTATGCACAAGGCTTGACATTGCTTTTGCAGTTGGAATGTTAGGAAGATATCAAAGTAATCCAGGTATTGACCACTAGAGAGCTGCTAAGAAACTGATGAGGTACCTTCAGGGGACCAAAGATTACATGCTTATGTATAGATAGACAGACAATCTAGATGTGATTGGTTATTTAGACTCAGACTTTGCTGGCTGTGTTGACTCTCGCAAATCAACATCTGGGTATATTTTCATGATGGCTGGTGGAGCTATTTCATGGAGGAGTGTTAAGCAGACTTTGACTGCTACTTCTACCATGGAAACTGAGTTTGTCTCTTATTTTGAGGCTACATCACATGGTGTATGGCTTAAGAGTTTCATTTCTGGACTGAAGATAGTTGATACTATTTCAAGGCCTTTGAGAATTTTCTGCGATAACTCAACTGCTATCTTTATGGCTAAGAATAACAAAAGTGGAAGTTGAAGTAAGCACATCGAAATTAAGTACTTAGCCATTAGAGAAAGAGTAAAAGACAAGAAAGTGGTCATTGAGCATATAAGCACTAAGTTGATGATCGCTAATCTTTTAACTAAGGGCATGCCACCATTTAAATTTATGGATCATGTAGAAAGAATGAGACTTGGTTCCACTTTATGATTGTATAATTACATGTTAAAATTGAAACTTTTATATTGTGATATTTTCTCATATTTAGGTGCACATTGATTTATTTGAGAAAAATTATGTTTTGGACCAAGAATAAACATTGGGTTTATTCATTAAGTTTTATTACCATTTTGAATATATTGCTTGGGAAATTGAGCATATTGTAATACATGGATGATATAACTCGTTATAAGAGGAACTATCACTATGATTCGTATATTCATTTCTTTAGAAGATTGAGCATTGAGTCAAAATGTTTGGACCAAGTGGGAGAATGTAATAATTTTGGTCTTAACATTTTGGAAAATGAAAGGCTCATCAGTTTTGGAATTGAGAAACCAAACTAAATGACTATTAATGGGTTGTAATGACCAATAATGAGTGGTAATGACTACTAAATGCATTTTTGATGGTAGAATGCCTATATATAACACATGTATTTGGCCCTTGAGCTCATCTCTTCCAATTCATCTGATACACTATCTAGAGAGAGAAAAAGAGAAAGCTTGGAAGAATCAAAACAAGACAACTCTTTCATGGCAATGACGGGAGGTATAATTTGATTTTTGTTTTTCCGCATTTTTGTTAATGACCTGTGTTTCTTTTTGTAGTTTGTAACATCACAAGTTAAAAAGTTTAGTCTAACACTTTTTACTCACAAGTAAGATTTCAATTAAAGCACATATATCATTGATTTCTCAATAACTAAGCATATTTAACTTATCAAAGCTAAAATTATACTAATTACCCTGAGCTTGGGTTAGGTAATTCTCAAGAGATTAATGCAAAACTCTCAACGACACTAAACACATGTTCACACAACACAAGTTAAAAAAAAACACATAGGAAATCAATCAAATTGATAATGAAGTCTAAAAAAACAAAACTTAATTACTGTATTTCTTTATTTTTAATTCAATAAATACTTCCTCCAGACCTAAACATAAGAAGCAGAAAAAAATAACTCATAAAAAATTAGTTAAACATCATCTAATTTTGATAATCTCAATACAAAAGTTAATTTATTTTCTAAAATACCCCTAACATTAAATGCATAGGACAAAAAATAAAAAGGTTATTCAAAATAAAACTCTAATAAAATAAAAGGTATTTTAGAGATATTATCATTAAATATGAAAAAATTAGTTAAAATTTATTTATATTTGAGGTCAAGAAACATTGATTTTTTTAATTATATTTCAATCCAAACATATATATTGATATATTTTAATTAAATATATTATATTTATATTTAAATGTGTTGGCAATTTTTTTTATATAACACATCACTTTTAAGTTTATCCGTACAAGCCTTGCTCTGCTTTCGAGGTCAACACACACCTAATTCAGGATGAGAACGATCAACGGGTGCATGACTATTATTCCTAAGAGAAACGAGCCTTCATCTGTCTCCCATTTTAGACCTATTGCACTTTGCAATGTAGTCTATAAAGTGGCGACAAAGTTGATAGCCAACCGGTTGAAACATGTTATGCCTTATGTTGTTTGTTGTTGGGTCCCTGCAGACTAGCTTTGTCCAAGGTAGGACTTCTGTGGAAAATTTTATTATTCTTCAGGAGCTGGGGTTCACTATTTTGCACAAGAGAAAAAGCCATGATCAATTTAGTCACCTAGTGGACAAGGTGAGGCATAAGCTCTCTTCTTGGAAGAGTAGAACGCTCTCCACGACTGGCGCATAACTCTAGCAGTCTTGCTTACTTAATTTTCCTGCCTATATTATCCGAGTAGTTGTTATTCCTTTATCTATATGTAATGAGATTGAGCAGCTTTGAAGGAACTTTATTCGGGGCAGCGATAGGGACCATCATAAAGTTCACCTCATCTCGTGGGATACTATTTGCAAGCCCAAACATCAAGGGGGGCTTGTTTTTAAAAGCCTTAAGGTGCTCAACTAGGCCTATTGCATGAAGCTCGGATGGACCATGATTAACGAACCTAATTCTTTATGGCTACGCATCATGAGAGCAAAGTATAATTGTGGATCTGTTGTTATTCCTATTGTCAAAATGGTCTCTAAGTCCTCTGATATTTGAGAGGCTATAGTTAATAACTTGGAGCATATAACTAGCAATCTGGTGCTAACCACAAATGAGTACATGAAAAAAAGGCACATGATAGACTCCGACCAGTGTTCAAGGTGTGGGTCCAAGTCAGAATCTATTATGCATGTTTTGATGGATTGTGAGGAGATTCAAAAGTTTTGGTTCCAATTTGTTAGCCAGGATTGTTGGGCTAATTTTTTTGGTGTTGGGCTCCATGATTGGCTATTGTTTAACCTCGATAAGTTTCTTATGCAAGCTCCCATTAGCAAGTGGTCTTCTTTCTTTGACCTTATGATTTATTACCTTTGGAGAGACCGTAATGATGTGGTCTTTAATAACAAATCTAATATCCAGTCAACCCTCATACAACAAATTTTAAGTCAGGTTCGTCTCATTCACCTTGACGATCAACAACTCCCTTTAATAGAAGATTGCTACTCATTGGGAAGCTCATATTGCGTGGACTCTGTAAATTTGAAAGGATTTATAAGACTAACAATTATAGAAAATCAGTAGGATCTTAAAATATATAATTCTCATAAATAATAGATAAATATTGTATATATTTCTTCCTAATAAGACTTTTTTTCATTGTGCTTTGATTTTTTTGAAAAGAAGAGAAACAAGATTTTACTCCTTTTGACTATTCTTTTTTTTTTTCTCTATTTTTGTGATTGTTAGGAATTTGAGATAACACTTTTCTATTAGGAGAAAAACCTTATTTCACAATTAACACATATGGCTCGTATGATGTGGCTACTGCTACAACTGGGTGTGGTGGAATAATTATAAATGATCAAAGGATTCTATGTAAAGTTGGGTCTGTGTAATGCCTTCCTAGCTAAGCTGTGGTGTTGTAAGTTGGACAAAGACACGCATCTGACTTTGTCATTTTTGAAATGGATTCCAGAGCAGCTGTTCATATGATTAATGCAGATATTCCTCATGCTCCTTAGCTGAGGAACATTGTCCGTGATATTCAGACTAGCTTGTGGCCCGCAGATTGGAATGCTTCGTTGGTTCATTCTTATAGGGAAGCCAATAGAGCAGCGGATTTCTTGGCTAATTTGGGTCATAGGGCCATTTTTGTTGTTTCTGTTATTGATACTTTCCCTCCTACCTTGCGTCTGATTTTGTCGGATGATGCTCGTGGAGTTGTTTTTAAGCGCTCTATAGCGTTGTAGTGTTTCTGTGTTTTCCCCAAGTATCGAAAAAAAAGCACACCTACCTAATTCATGGTCCAACTTAGATTTTGAAGAAAAATAAAATTATTAAGTAGCCCTTTTATTTATCATTTATCATTAAGTTAATGTTTAAAAGGATTAATTTGAATTATTAATGATTTTATAATAGGGACTAAATTATTGCATGATTCTTTTTTTTAAAAAAAATAATTATATAGTAAAGATAGTTAAAATAAAATTGAAATTTTAAAGCGCCTCGTGTTTGTCACCATTATTTACACTTTGGTAAAAGTTAAATAAGTGAGTAACTAAGAGAAGAAAGCGGAAACGCACTGAAGGTTAAAAACTTAAAATTTGGAATTGTTTGGTTGGGGTGAATTAGTTACTAGAGAAATTAAATAGACGGTTGATCCCACATTTTTTTTTTTGCTCAGCCGGTTGATCCCACATGAAAAAACTTTCACATTAAAATGGTGAGAAATAGCTCACAATATGCATATTAAATTTTGACTACATAAAATAATCTGCTTCTTTTTTCACTAATTGACTAATGACTACTTAAGGGGTGTTTGGTTAGATTGTTTTCTATTTTCATTTTCACTGAAAATAGAAAATAATGATGAAAATGCATTTGATTGGATTTTTGAAAATATTTCCAGTAAAAATATTTTCTCAAACGAATCAAAAACTGAAAATAATAAAATCTCGTTTTCAGTTGAAATCAGGAATCTCATTTTGGGTAAAATGAAAATGTGGTGGCAAAGAATGTAATTTTAAGCAAATCTAAAAATACATTCTCTTTTGAAAACGCATTTTCAGTGTTTTTATTTCTTGAAAGCAGAAAATGAGAAGTCAAATCAAACATGTTTTTAGAATTTTAATTTTTTGAAAATGAAAATAGTTTTCAGAAAATGGAAACAAGAAATGAAAACAGAAAATGAAAATGCAAATCAAACACACCCTAAAAAATGGTGAGAACACGTTGCATTGGGTTTCTTTGATTTTTTTGATGGTGATGTTGGCATGCTTCTATAAGTTGCTCCACTCCACTATCAATTGTTCTACTTTGGACCAGAGTTGTGTGAAAAGAGACTTGATCCTCAACTAATATAATTGCCCTAATATATGTATTTTTCCACAGGACTGAATCCATAGAAACCTTGGCTTAGTACCATTACTGTAAGCCGCGGATGATTGGTATGGAGGATCGGTTGCAACGGTTTCACATTCATGTGAATCAAGAGATTGGCCTGAATTGAAAGGCTTTCCAACTAGCCATTGTGTATATATATATATATAAAAGTTTGTTTAGTTTTACAATAACTATATTAAAAGTTATACCAGCATTGATCTCTAACTGATTTAAGTATTAAAAAAATAGTAAATAACCATTAAACTAAAAAATTTGGTTGATTTAAATTGTAAAAATTTTAATTAAAAATTTTAATAATTTTAAGTAGATAGAAATCTACTATAACAAAACAAGCATTTGAAAAACTACATGGGAGTTCCATGGCTTCACCCTCTTTAACAAAGGCAAGTTCACTTTGTATTCTTTTCTTTCATATTTTGTTTGAATTACAAGTGGAATAAAGTGGGAAAAAGTAAGAGGAAAACAAAAGGCGGAAATAAATATAAGAGAAACAAAAAAAAAATATTTGGATAAGTAAAACTAAAAAATAAAAAGTGAAAAAATTATTTGTTTATTTGAGTGAATGATAGAGTAAAAAAATTAAATAAGAATATCTATGTCTATCTTCTATACATTGTATGTAAATAACACTTGAAATTTTCTCAACCGTTGGATCGAAATTCTAATTTGACAATAGTAGTTGATTTGGTACTATATGGAAAGAAAGCTTGAAACTTTATCAACTATTGGATTGAAATTCTAATTTGACAATAATAGTTGATTTGATTCAATAAATCTTTAACATACTTTAACATTTTCTAATTCGTTGGATCGAAATTCTAATTTTACAATAGCTGTTGATTTGGCCTTCTAATGACAAAGAGAGGCCACAAGAGAGGCCACCATTGTGCGGAGTAAGCTTTTAAGATGTGCTTATTTATGTAAACAACATCTATATATTGGTAGTAGTTCACGCTCACGTAACCACAAGCTGCAATAATGTGTGAACATGGATAGTGAAGCATAGAATACTTTCTGCATTGACAATAATGGTCATTCAAGTTAACTGCCCACTTTTGTCTGCCACGTTGCGTGATAGGATTGAAGGTCTCCTCTACTTCAAACCTTGTCGAGTGGATATCATACACGCGAACGATGTGCGAACAAACTTGTTCTTGATTTTTTCTAAGTTCTTTAACAAACTTAGAACAATATACTTGGCCTTCATTTAACTGTCTTTGGGCTTGTCGGCCACGATCAACAAAGTACTTTCGACACCTACTATATGTTGATTTGACCAACGCTGTTATCGTATGTTGTGACAATCCTTCAAAACCTTATTTATGACACTAAAAATCTACAACTGATAGTAGAAATAATTTCGTTATTTTCTAACTTTACCTTATCTCCAATTTTTTTCTTCAAAGCATTGAAACTAATTCCACATTTAATCTAAACCGCTTTTTTACTGCTTTCAAATATTATACCATCATTCTCTTCATATACCCTTCCATTGAAATACAACACTATTATAACCGAATTCATGATGTACCTACAAAAACAATATTTTAAAACTTTAAATAATAAAATGGTAATCACAAAAAGTCCCTTTACTGGGACTTCACATTAAAACTTTATTCTAAAAAAAATTATTAACTTCAAATAAATTTCACATTAAAACACTTAAAAAACATGAACGATTTCAAGGTAGTAATTTTAAAGTAATCAAAATGTAATCAAAATTATTAACTTCAAATAAATTTCACATCAAGACACTTAAAAAACATGAACGATTTTAAAAAACTTTAAATCCAAAATAGTAAAATGTAATCACAAAAGGTCCCTTTATTGAAACTTCACATTAAAACTTTATTCCAAAAAAAAATTATTAACTTCAAATAAATTTCATGATAGACACTTAAAAAACATGAAGGATTTCAAGGTAGTAATTTTAAAGGCAAAATAAATCATGAACGAAGTTAGTATTATAAATAATTAATCTTAACAATAATAACTTCAAAATAAAAAAAGGTAATTAAAAAATTACTACAAATATATTAAAATAAATATGATACCAGAAAGAACAAAGCATCAAATAACACTTTCAAGTTGAACGCTCATAAATTTTTAACACACAAACAACCCATTAACATCAACCTAATATAATTAAAAAATACTACAACTTCATATCAAAAAAAAATTCCATACTCAAAATACTTGCTTCAAATAAATATGATCTACAATTTTTTATTTATTTTAAACACACTTGAAAGTACAACTTTCATCAATTTTTAACACACTAACAAATCATTACCAACCTAATGTAATTAAAAAAATACTAAAAACTTCATATTCAAAATATTTTTTCCGGACTGAAAATATTTTCTTCAAATAAACATGATGGCATAATTTTTTTTTATGGCATATTTTTTCACAAATTTTTAACACGAACAAGCATATGGAATATAAAGCTAATTTAATTAAAAAAAATAATAAATAATTCACATTCAAACTTTATTCCAGCCTAAAAAATTACTTCAAAAAATCAATTTGATACCACACAGAATTGTTTGATTCAGAATTGCAAACCTTTAAGCCTGGCAAATTTAAACTTCAAGAAGTCAAATTTTTTTAGGATTTCAGGAAGTTTTGAAAACTGAAAAGGAAAGGAAGTTTCAAAACACTGAAAGGAAAGGAAGTTGCAGGGCTGAAAGCCTCGAACACGTATTTAAAGAGCCTAAATCGCCAAGGCCAATGGCTACTTCAGTTTAGCCTAAATTGCCAAAGGGACTGACGACTTGCACTTAGCCTAAGTCGCCAATGGCAGTGGCTACTTCCTGCCACTGCTACTCCTGAAAAGCAAAGCTATGTCCAACTACGTTTGAAAAGACCCCTGCCATGCATGACCAAATCACCAGTCAAACTGGCGCTTCCCACCTAGCTTGGTCAAATCGCCAACGGCAATGGCGAGACCAGTGCAAATCGCCAGTCTAAATGGCATTTTCCTCCACGTGTTGATCCAAGGCAAAGTCGCCAGTCCAAATGGCGTTTTGCATGTGTAAAAATAGCACCCTGCGGGAATATGTTTAGAAACAAACCCAGATTGGGATATTGTTTCTAAAAGAAGCCCTATTAGGGCAATTTGCCACTACATTACCTTTATTCATCCAACAATAAAATGATTTAGGAGGGAGGTGTTAGCAATTTTGGGTCATATATATATATATATATATATATCACATAATTGAATGAGTTAGGGTCATTATATAATTAGTCAGAATATTAAAGTGGTCTAATCAATATAAAAGTACGGCTAAGGGCATATATGTCATGAAATGATAATTGTGTAGATACCGGTGATATTATAATTTGATAAGGGGCCAAATTATAATTATCAAACTTGGGGTAACTGATGGCAGTTACCAATATAAGGGGTTATCGCCCCCATCTATAGAGGGCAGCCTAACGCGTACAGTTTCTCTTTGTCCCGTCAGAAAAGAAAATTCAGAGAAAGAAAAGAAGGGCTCTATTGGAAGGTCATAAAACCAATTTTCTGATCAACCTTTTGTCATCATCATTCCATTATGGCTAATCCAGGTACGCTTTCGCATATAGTTTTCATCATGATTTTGAGTATGGGAACACGACGGGATTCTATTTATCTCTGGACAGTACTTTCTCTCTACATGAATAGAAAACATGGTTAAGATTGACGATTGTCTGTTAGAATAGAATTAGGCTGATTGATTAATCCCTATATTTGGAATTAAATCCCAACATTTGGTATCAGAGCCTCCCATACTTGTGATTCATGTATGATGTTTGGAAAATATACACACATTAGGTACAATGTTTTGAGGAAACAAAATAAGATTATCACATTACTTCAGAATGAACAATGATATAAAGGGTGATTGATAACATCAAATTAATATGACAATTTTTCAGAGTATATTGCATGATTGAAAATATGGATATGTTACATGAAAATGATTTTGTAATGTTATTTACATGCTATAAGCATGACAAATTCACAAGTAGTAAATGATACTTGGTAACAATAAATCAATGTAACACATGTAGAGTAACACTATGATGCAGGCATAGCAATTTGATGTGTTAATGGGTTATGCATTTTATGAGTAACATGCACATATTTCATGTGAGATAATAGGTATAAATTTAAATGCATCATTTACGTGTTTGTTGTTACTTTTAGAGGCCACTGCAGTATATTAAAATAATAATCATGGGCTTCTAAAATTTAAAATAAATAAATAAAGTTAAAATAATTTACTCAAGAAACATTTTAATTTTGGATTTGGTGCATCAATGTTCAAAATTTAGTTACGGTATATCATATTAATTATTTAGCATTTAAATGCGCCAATTGAATCAAGATATCACCAAAGTGACCTCTCTTGTGTAGATTGTTCATGAGAAATGTTAAATGTTAATGTGTGTGATTATTTATATGAATGGTGATTTGTCCAAAGGAAAGTTACCATTTAACTAAGTTACATACACACACCTGTGATGTTAAACGTGTAATAATTATGAGGTTTTGCATGTGAATGATAAGTCACATCAAAATATGGGTTTGTTATTTGACATGATTTTATTATCAATGTTTGAACATTACAACAAGGATATCACTAGCAATTAATACCATTGTTCCAAAGACTTGATATTAATGGTGCACTAGATATCTTAAGATGAGAAATACCATTATTTAAATACATTGATGACTGCTATGTGAGCCTATTGTATCTTTTGTTTTGATCTTTTCAGTTGTTGCTTCTATATCTGCTAATCTAAATTCGGTTCCAGATCTTAATGGTGCAAATTTTAAGGACCGGAAAGAGAACATGCAAATTGTTCTTGGCTGCATGGATCTAGACCTTGCATTAAGGATCAAGAAACCCCTTTCTCCTACGGATTCCAGTACCTCTGAACATAGGAAACTTCATGAGAAGTGGGATCACTTAAATTGCATGAGTCTTATGATCATTAAGCGTGGCATTCCTGAGGTCTTTAGGGGCACTGTTTCAGATGATATAACTAGTGCCAAAGATTTCCTTGCTAAAATTGAAAAGCGCTTTGCAAAAGGCAATAAGGAGGAAACAAGTACTCTTCTTCAGAACTTGATTTCCATGAAGTATCAAGGTAAAGGAAATGTCAGGGAATACATTATGGGAATGTCAAATATTGCTTCAAAATTAAGGGCACTAAAGCTTGAGCTATCAGAAGACTTGCTTATTCATTTAGTGTTAATTTCTCTACCTTCATAGTTTAGTTTAGTTAGTTTAAGATCTCTTATAACTGTTAGAAGGAGAAATAGTCTCTTAATGAGCTCATTTCATACTACGTGCAAGAAGAAGAAAAAAGGCTGGAGCAAGAAAGGACTGAAAGTGCTCATGTTGTGAGTACCTTTAAAGACAAGGGCAAAAGAGAAAGGACTGAGGAGCCCAAGAATGAAGCTGCTAAGGGTCCAGGACAAAAAAAAAATCAAGGTGACAACTATTTCTTTTGCAGTAAGCCTGGACATGTAAAGAAGAAATGTACCAAATATCATGCTTGGCATGCAAAGAAGGGTATGTTTCTCACTTTGGTTTGTTCTAAGGTCAATTTAGCTTAAGTACCTAGAAACACTTCGTGGTTAGATTCTGGTGCCACTACTAACATCAGTGTTTCAATGCAGGGTTGCCTAAGCTACCAGAAGCCAATTGATTCTGAAAGATGGATCTATGTTGGAGATGGTAAATCGATGGAAGTGGAAGCTATAGGTCACTTTAGATTATTATTATGTACTAGTTTTTATTTGGATTTGAAAGACACTTTTGTTGTACCGTCATTTAGATGGCATTTGATTTCAGTTTCTTATTTGGACAAATTGGGTTATTTATGTTCATTTGGAAACAATGTGTTCAGGTTGTATTTTAATTCAGATATTGTTGGAACTGGTTCACTCTTGGTTAATGATAATCTATATTTACTTGATACTGTAGCTTCTTATGGTGAATCCTTTAATACAGAATTGCGTGGTACTAAGCGTAGAATTGATAATACAAACTCAGGAGCATTATGGCACAAGCGCTTAGGTCACATTTCTAAGAACAAAATTGAACGACTTGTGTCAAACGGAATCTTGGATTCCATTGATTTCACAAGCTTTGATGTTTGTGTTGAATGCATTAAAGGTAAACAGACCAAAAGCAAGAAATTAAGTGCATATAAGGCTACAAACGTCTTGGAATTGATACATACGGACATTTGTGGGTCATTTCATACACTTTCATGGAATGGTCAACAATATTTTATCATTCATAGACGGTTACTCCAGATATTCATACTTGTTTCTTATACATGAAAAGTCACAATCTCTGGATGTGTTCAAAACATTTAAAGTTGAAGTTGAAAATCAACTCAACAAAAGAATAAAGTGTGTCAGATCTGATCGTGATGGTGAATACTATGGCAGATAAGACGGTTCAGGTGAACAACCTCCGGGGCCTTTTGCCAGGTACCTAGAGGAATATGGAATCGTCCCACAGTACATCATGCCGGGGTCACCTAGCATGAATGGTGTGGTTGAAAGACGAAACATAACACTTACGGATATGGTAAAAAGCATGATTTGTCATTCTAACTTACCAGAGTCACTTTTGGGAGAGGCACTAAAGATTGCAGCTTACATTCTAAATAGAGTGCCAACCAAGGCAGCTGCCAAAACACCTTATGAGCTTTGGGTTGGGAAAAAGCCTAGTTTGAAACATTTTCATGTATGGGGATGTCCAGCTGAGGCAAGGCCTTATAAGCCAAATGAAAAGAAATTGGACTCTTGAACAATGAGCAACTACTTTATTGGTTATTCTGAAAGATCCAGGAGCTATAAATTTTATGATCCCAAATTAAAGACAATTTTTGAGACAGGAACCACTACATTCTTTGAGGATATTGAGTTTGGGGGGAGGAATAAGGTTAGAGACTTTGTCTTAGAGGAAGAATCAGTAACAATTCCAGAACCAATTCATATAGTTGCATTTGATAAAGCAAATTCGAAACCTCTACAAGATATTGTTATTGAATCCCCCACTCAAGATAATTTGGTCGTTCATGAAGAACAAACTCAAGATCCTTAAGAACCTATGCTTCATGAGTCAATACCTTTGTGGAGATCTACAAGAGAAAGGAGAAGTGTTATTCCAGATGATTATGTGGTATTTCTCCAGGAACATGAGGAAAATAATGGTATGATGGAAGATGACCCAGTCAACTTCCATTAAGCCATGCAAGATTCCAACTCAGAAAAGTGGATTGAAGCAATGAATGAGGAGTATAAGTCTATGCAAGACAAAAAAGTTTGGGAACTTGTCCCATTACCAGAAGGTGTGAAACCCATTGGTTGCAAAGGGATATTTAAGACCAGCGGGATTCCAATGGTAATGTGGAGAGGTATAAGGCTCGTCTTCTGGTGAAGGGCTATACCCAAAAGGAAGGGATTGACTTTAAAGAGACTTTCTCTCCAGTTTCATCGAAAGACTCTTTTAGGACAATCATGGCTCTTGTTGCACATTATGATTTGGAGCTTCATCAAATGGATGTTAAAATGGCGTTTCTCAATAGCAACATTGATGAGACAATTTATATGGTGCAACCAAAAAACTTTGTGTCAGGAGACCCAAAGAATATGGTTTGAAAAACTAACAAAATCCATTCATGGGCTAAAATAGGCATCTCGTCAATGGTACCACAAATTTCATCAAGTAATTCTCTCATTTGGTTTTGAGATGAATCTTGTTGATGATTGTGTGTATCACAAATTCAGTGGGAGCAATTATATTTTCCTGGTCTTATATGTTGATGCATACTGCTTGCCACTAATGATATAGGCATGTTGCACGAAACCAAGAGATTTCTATCAAGAAACTTCGAAATGAAAGATCTTAGTGACGCTTCCTTTGTATTAGGAATTCAGATACACCGAGATCGATCTTGGGTTATTCTAGGATTATCACAAAGGAGCTATATCGAAAAGGTACTTAAAAGGTTTGGCATGTAGGAATGTAAATTTGGGGATACTCCAGTTGCTAAGGGAGACAAGTTTAGTCTCAAACAGTGCCTAAAAGGAAATTTGGAAATTCAGGAAATGTAGAAGATTCCCTCTACATCAGTTGTAAGGAGTTTGATGTATGCCCAAGTATGTACGTGTCTGGATATAGCATACATAGTTGGGGTATTAGGTAGATATTTGAGCAATCCAAGAATGGATCATTGGAAAGCAGCCAAAAGGGTTACGAGGTATTTGAAGAGAAGAAAGTACTATATGCTCACATACAAGAGGTCAGATCAGTTGGAGATCACTGGGTATTCTGTCTCGGATTTTGTAGGATGCCTAGATAGTTTGAGATCCACTTCAAGTTACATTTTCATGTTAGCTAGTGGTGCAGTTTCTTGGCACAGTGCCAAGCAAACCCTTACTACTTCATCCACCATGGCGGCATAATTTGTGGCATGCTATGAGGCATCAAATCATGGAATATGGCTGAAAATTTTTGTCATAGGGTTGCAAATTGTGGAAGGAATTGAAAGACCACTTAAGTTATATTGTGACAACAAATCAGTTGTATTGTATTATAACAACAATAGGAGCTCATCCAAGTCGAAGCACATTGACATCAAGTTCCTAGGTTTTAAGGAAAGGGTACAAAGTGGACAAATTTCCATAAAACACTTAGGGACAAACTCCATGATAGCAGATCCTCTTACTAAGGAACTTCCACCCAAGGTCTTTCATGAGCATGTTGCTCACATGAGTGTTTTATCGTTCAAGGAATCTTTGGTTTAGTGGGAGTTAGTCACTTTTATGTATTTTATGTTCTATGTTAGATTTTATGTATGCATACATTGACTGTTAGGTATATTTGGTTATATATATAAATATGGTTTATTATTCAGTTATTACACTTTGTACATTAAGGTCATTAAATGATCTCATTGAGGTAAAGTAGGACTAGTTGAAAATAGACGTGTACAGACCACCTTCACATAATTTTCATGCTACACATTTCATGATGAGTCTATGTCATTTGATTTTGTCAGCATTAGTGATCATTGATGAGTTTAGTTGTGATTGATACAATGAAAACTGCTTTGGTTCTACATGCGAATGTAATCAATAGACAAGATTTTTGGAATATGCTCAAGGCATGTAATGGCAAATTTTGAGCTCATAAAGTCTAACACATTCATAAGGATTGTAAGGATATATATATATATATATATATATTTGACGAGTGGAAGATTGTTAGCAATTTTGGGTCATACATACATACATATATATATATATATATATCACATAATTGAATGAGTTAGGGCCATTATATAATTAGCCAAAATATTAAAGTGGTCTAATCAATATAAAAGTATGACTAAGGGAATATATGTCATGAAATGATAATTGTGTAGATACCACTGATATTATAATTAGATGAAGGGTCAAATTATAATTATCAAATTTGGGGTAACTGATGGCAGTTACCAATATAAGGGGTTATGGTCCCCATTTGTAGGGAGCAACGCATCGCGTACGATTTCTCTTTATCCTGTCAAAAGAGAAAATTCAGAGAAAGAAAAGAAGGGCTATCTACAATTGGAAGGTCATAAAACCAAATTTCTGATCAACCTTTCATCATCATCATTCCATTATGGCTAATCCAGGTACGCTTCCGCATATAGTTTTCATCATGATTTTGTGTATGGGAACATAACGGGGTTCTATTTATCTTTGTACAATACTTTCTCTCTATATGAATAGAAAGCATGTGGTTAGGATTGATGATTGATTATTAGATAAAACTAGACTGATTGATTGAATCCCTATATTTGGAATTAAATCCCAACAGGAGGTTAGTTAGAGGAGAGAGAAAGAGGGAAAGAAATCATGTATTCTGTTGAAAAGGGAGAATGGAAGGCGTGAGGGGGATCTTTCTTGCATTGGATTGTTCGGCATTAGCTTGGAGTTAATGGAAATCCTCCCTTAGCAGGGAGCATTGCTCTATTTCCTCTTAAACTTATACTGTTATAGTTCAACAATACTATACTTTTTTTCTTCAATAGGAACCAGTTACCTATCAGAACCTCTTATTGAATGGCTCTGAAAGTTATTCAGGAAAGCAATTATGCTGGAAAGGTATTGCGCTTTCCAGAATTTGCCAACCTTAGCTGCTTGCCTTCTCTTGTTGCTACTGTACTGCATCTCCTCCTTGCGTTATTTCATTTCCTTTTTCTTATTCTATAGATGGCTCTTACTTCTTATAGGTTAAAAGTTCAGGTTGTTGTACCATATTTCCAGGCAAAATACTTATATATGTGTATATATAGTAAGTGTTGCCTATAGCTACATAGCTATAACTAATTTGATATGTAAATATAAAAAGAAAAGGGATGTTAGTTAGTTAGTTACTAGTCAACTACTGTTAGTTAGATTTTATGGCTAGTGGGTAGCTGTCTATAAATAAGGTAGGTCTATATATTGTAATTTAGACAGACTGAATGTAGACTCAAACTGAAATCCAAAAGTGGAGTGCACAATTCTTTGACCTCCATGTTTCTCTTCTCTTTCCCTCTATCCTCTTATTTTGTTTCTTCTATTTTCCCCTCTCTTTTTCTCTATCTTTCTGTTTCTTTCTCTTTCCCACCTAAATTCTATAACATAATTGCTATTATAAACAACAATAATTAATATACTTGGGTAACTAGTAGATTCATTCACCATAGAGTAGCAGATTCAAAATCATGTATATAGGTCGTATCAATCACATACTTGGGAAGTAGAACTCTAAATAAATTATCTTGAAAGAGGCCTGGGTAATTTTGGATAACTGTATTGTGAGAGCTATTTGGAATAATATTAATTAGCCATGAAAAAAGATTTAGCTTCTAGCTATTTCACAATTTAGATAAAGTTTTATTTATTACAGCCGATGGGAGGTATCTTAAATCACAATGCAGAGTTGTTATTTTTCGTCCATTTGACCTTCCAGTGAAATTATGCAGTCACAAACATTGCTTCTATAAGAAGTTTATGAGAATCAACAGACAAGAAAAACAATTTAGGTAGTTTCTGTTGTCAGCAAAAGCTCCATAGATTTTGCTTTTACCTATGTGCAAATTTTATTTCTTAGCCAAATAACACTAATTTGCTACAAATACCCAATTCTTTTAAGTTGTGCTTTTAAACTGTGCAGTTGCCTATCACAGATAGTAACTACAAGGAATGATATATGATTAAATAAAAGAAAAGGTTAAATTGGAAAATAAACGAAAATTACAGCATATTCTCTGTTCCATGCTAAGTTAACAAAGAGTCATTTTCCAAAAGACTTTACCTTCCTAGTACTTGGTGGACCCTACAACAGCAATCCCCTTGGCCATTAGAAGGAAATCCAAAAAACCAAACCAAGGGGAATATGTAAATGACAATTACAAAGAACAAAAAGACATGATTAAAAGAAGTATAAACATGAAGAAGAAGAAGGGGGCAAAATGAACCTTAAGGCCAAGCTTTTGTGCTTGGTGAGAGAAGTGAAGAGGGATATGATGAGTTCTCTTAGGGCCTTTAGAGCTTCAGCATTGCCATCGATGGCTTCCTTGCCTCTCCAATGATTATTGTTGTTACAACTTTCGATCTCTGCATACATAACAAATTGACGTGAGACAAGTGATTTTCTTCCTACACCAAAAGAATTTCTTCTACACCCAACACTTTTATAAAAATTCTAAAATTATCCCTGTTAATTTCTTCCTTTGTTTGTTCATTATTTTCTTCATACACCATTCATTTTCGTTTCATTTTGGCCGAGCTCCTTCTTCCTTATTGTGGCAGGTTTGGTCAAGGTGCTTTATTGTGGTGGTTCATTGGCAGTTCGTGGTTGGTGTTGCGGTGTAACAACGGAGGTTAGTTTTTTTTCTACAACTTGATCTATGCTAATAAACATAAGAATTTGCAATCCGTATGATTGACAATCAGTAAGAACCATACATATAGACAATTCGTAAGGTTCCCAATCTGTATGGTTCGTACGGATTGTCAATCTGTATGGTTCGTACGGATTGTCAATCCGTATGAATCTTACGGAATGTCAATTGTATAACCTAAATTTAAAAAAAAAAAATGTCAATTGTATAACCTAAATTTAAAAAAAAAATAAAATTTTTTTTTTAATGTTTTTTTATAAATTTAGTTATAATTTTTTTATAATATTTATGTAAATATTATTACATTAACTAGCTTATGCAAGTGTATAAAATATGAAAATTTAGACATAAATTTTCATATATATGCTTATGAATTTCAATATAATATATTAGTATATGCAGTAAAAAAATAATAAAATTGTGTGATAATATATGTTAAAAAGCATATTTATTGATATATCAACATACTTATGCAATGTAGAAGATTGCAAAATAAAGTTCAACATGGAAGTTGTTTAAAATAAAGAGATTTATTTATAAATAATTAGAATTATGTATAGTGTCATTAAGGGTTGTTAGTTTGTCATTAATTTTTTTTAATGTTTTGTTAAGATGGACAAAGATAAGTGGATATATGGCAACATAACGTCTGAGGAAGTTAATATGAATGAAGACAATGGAGAATAACCTGATGTATTTGAAAATATTGATTGTTCTGATGCCTTCAATACTTCTCCGGTATTGATATGAATTTGTATTTTGTTAAAGTAAGTAAATGGATGTCCCTTGAAGACTAAACATGTATTATCCCTCTTGTAGGTGTTTGCTACCCGTGATAATGTTTTGCATTGGGCTTGCTCTGTTGTGTATGATATTGGTTTTGTGGTGGTGATAATGAAGTCAAACACAGGTATTGGAAAGAGAGGATGGACCTTATATGTTTTACTTGGTTGTGAGAGGAATGCAAAATATAGGGCATACAAGAAAGATTTAGTACAAACAGTTACTGACAGTAAAAAATGTGGGTGTCCTTTTAAGCTGTGAGCGAAACCAGTGTTTAGAGGTGAAGGGTGATGACAAAGTTAATATGTGAGAGTCATAATCATGCATTGGCTAAGCCATTTGTTGAACATCCATATGTTGGACTGACTAAGGATGGGAAGATTATTATTGGTGATATAACAAAGTCAATAATCAAACCAAAGAATATTCTTCTAACGTATAAGGAGCACAATGACACCAATTGTACAACAATGAAGTAAGTATACAATACAAGGCAATAATAGTGAAATCCAACAACTAATGAAGCTTCTTGAACACGATCAATATATTCATTGGCATAGACTGAAGGATGAAGATGTTGTACGTGATATATTTTGGTGTCATCCTGATGTAGTGAAATTAACCAATGCTTGTAATTTGGTATTTCTCATAGATAGTACCTACAAAACAAACAAATATAGGCAACCTTTACTTGACATTGTTGGTGTGACACCAACTGTGATGCCATTTTCAACTGCATTTGCCTATTTGGAGGGAGAACGGATAAACAATGTTGTTTAGGCTCTGGAACAGTTTTGAGGTATTTTTCTGAGATGTGATGCAATCCCTCAAGTTATTGTTACCGATAGAGATTCAGCATTGATGAATGCAGTGAAAACTGTTTTCCCTGAAGTAATCAACTTATTGTGTTGGTTTCACATTGATAAGAATGTGAAGGCAAAATATAAAACCTTTGTCAGTCAAAAAAATGCATGGGATTATGTCATGGAAGCATGGGAGAGTCTGGTGGATAGTCCTTCTGAGCAAGAGTTTGATGACTTCCTTGTGAAGTTTGAAATTGCTAGCTTACCATGGCCAATGTTTGTTGACTATGTCAAACAAACATGGTTGATTCCCCAAAAGCAAAGATTTGTTAAAGCTTGGATAAATAAGGTGATGCATCTAGGAAACACAACAACTAAAAGGTATGAAAATTGTAAACATACATTGGTTTTAATAACAACACATCAATGGATAAAAATAATTGTTTATTTGTTAAATGCAAGGTTGAGTCTGGACATTGGACCTTAAAGAGACTACTGCAGAATAGTCTTGGTGACCTATGTAGTGTTTGGGAAGCCATGAACAACATGATCACTCTGCAACACACTAAAATTAAGGCATCTTTTTAAACAAGCACACATATTGTCAGACATGTTTTTAAAGTTACGTTATACAAGAGAATAATTGGCATGGTATCAAGGTATGCTTTAAACTAGATTGTTGCTGAGTTTGAGCATGTAAAATATGCTAGCATTGATAGTTCTCGTTGTGGGTGTATAATGAAAACTACTCATGGTCTTCCATGTGCATGTGAGCTTGCTAGATATGTTCTTGGTAGCATACCACTTGACACAATTCATATGTTTTGGCGGAGGCTAAGTTTTTCAGACCAAGATTTATTTGAGCCTGAAGTTAGCATAACAAAAGAGATGGAAGCCATATCCAAGCGGTTTAAAGATCTTGATGTACGTGGCAAAGTGACTCTAAAGAGTAAACTTCGAGAAATTGTCTACCATAATCTAAATTCTATGTGTGCTCCTCCTGAAAAGGTCAAAACAAAAGGTGCTCAAAAGAAACAAATGACCAAACAACAAAGGTCAACGAAGCGTGATCCGTCTTACTAGGATTATGTGGATGCATTACATTCTGTGCAAAATAGTAATTTTTTAGTGAAACTTTGAGCATCATCATCTGAACAACCAAAACCTAAGAGGAAGATGCCAATGTTGGATCAATTTCATCCATGCATTCATGATTTCATTGAAAACATTGTCGATGTCAAAGCTGATAGTAATTGTGGATATTGTGCAATTGCTGGCTTATTAGGTATGGGTGAAGATTCATGGTCTTTGGTTCGTAACCATTTGCTAAAAGAACTTGCACAATGGTCTGATGAGTATATACACCTGCTTGATGACATAGATAGATATGAGGAGTTAAAGCGGTCACTACTTGTTGATGGATTATCCATGGTATATAATTTTTTTGTTACATATTCATGGATAAATTTCATTTAAAGGTTACTAATTAAAATTGTTTCATGCAGGTTACCATGGATAAGTGGATGAATATTACCGATATGGGTTATGTGATTGCATAAAGATATAACGTCATTCTTGTTTCTTTTTCTTTCCAACAAAGCATGATATTTTTTCCTCTTAGAAGTCAACCAATGAGAGATAGTTTCATACACCGTATTATATGTATTGGTCATGTGTATGGCAATCATTTTGTTCAGGTAAAACAATGACCATCCTATTTGTTCATTTTTTTTATTATAACATGTGTTATTAACATTTGAACGTGTATTTGTCTATGTAACATGTATTTCTAAGAGGCGGTTGTCCCTTGCCGCCAACAACTTTGTTATGGTCAACACATTGTCATTATCAAGCAAAATAGTGGCCTAGTCCTTATATTAGTAGAATGCACCAGTATACCAATTTTATGAAATTGACCACAAAATATGTTGATTTAGAAGAAGATTGAACCTCTTGTTATTGTTTGGACAATGTTTTTAATTTACCTAGTTGTGACAACATAGATAATGCATGTAATGTGGTAATTAACGTGTCTTTGAATACATGTTTATATAATTACTTTTTTTTACTCTAAGTTGTTCAAATATTTAGATTACAAAAAAAAAAAAGGTTTACCCAACATAAAAAGAAGAATAAGTGCTCTAAGTTTGCAAGCAAAAACTACTACAAGATGATTACGGTTTAAGGATTATGGTATATGGTTTAAGGTTTACGGTTTAGGGTTTATGTTTTAGGGTTTAGGGTTATAGTTTATAGTTTTAGGGTTTATGATTTTTAGGGTTAAGGGTTTAATTAATTTAGTGTTAAGGGTTTAGGGGGTTTAGTTAGTAGGGTTTACTTATGTCAGGATTTAGGGTTTGGTTTGGTTAGGTTAGTGTTGTGGGTAACTTGTTTTAGGGTTTATTATTTAGGGTTGTGGTTTAGGGTTCAAGGTTAATGTTTTATGGTTTTTGTTTATGGTTTATGGTTTAGAGTTTAGGGTTTTAATTTGGGTTTTAGGGTTAATGGTTTAATTATTTTATTGTTAAGGGTTTAGGGGGCTTAGTGTATAGGGTTTGCTTATTTTAGGGTTTAGGGTTTAATTAGGTTAGTGTTGTGGTAGCTTTGTCTAGGGTTTGGTGTTTACTTGTTTTAGTCTATAGGGTAACTTGTTTTAGAGTTTAGGCTAACTTTTTAAGGGTTTAGGGTTTACATGGTTTAGTGTTTAGGGTTAATCTGTTTAGTCGAACAACATAATAGTGAAATACCACATAAACATAGTGTAAAACCATATTTATAATATGCATAGCTAGTCAAATAAGAAAATTGTTAAACATTCTTCAGTCATATTGCACACATATATCCTATAGTTCTCAGTCAATCGCAAATGTCTTCATCGTCGTCCACTATCATCTCTATCTTGTGTATCCCTCCTTCGTCTGGACCAAACATAAACATTTCTTTGGTCAATGACACTCTAGGCTAATCTTAGGCAGTGCTCAGTCAGAGTGTATGCATTAGTTCTAGCAGTGACCATCCTCATGTTGATCATGTGTTCCAAACTTTCTGCTATCTTTTGGCAAGTGGCCCACGTCATTCACAACAAAGCAAAAAATACAACATACGAAGCATGACAAAAAATATATCACTAATATTGAATTGAAAATATATTATACCATTGCATGTCGAGGCATGTTTGCATCGGTAGTCGTAGGTACAGGTGGTTGTGGCATAGTTGCTAACAGAACGGGCAACATAGGTGGATCTAGTAAAATAAATGTATCATCCTGCACCACGGGTGGATGTCTAGGAGGATCCTTAAGCTGTGACGGACTCATGAATAGGTGAGATATCCTATAGAACCACTTCATGTAGTCTGCTGCACACTAACTAGGAGAACTACACATCTGTCTAACTGGTGCAAGGTATTCTAAAAACTGAAGCCATCTATCGTCAATCTCCTTTGTGGACAAGGATGGAGCAGTAGGGAGTGGAGGAATGGTTTAAACATAACCAAATTGCCGCACAACTCTCTCTAGTTGGTGTCTAACAATAGATGAACTCCATCTGAGATGTCTAGAAAATAATGAAATTAGCTCAAATTCTCTGAATGTACAGTGGTCACCATAAGGTATCCAGCACACAATGCATGGTGTCAATCCATCTAAGCGCTTACGATACTTTGTCACTAGTAATACCTTCCCAGATTTCTAGCTACAAGCACATGGTTTCCTCATCAGCAATAATGGATGCAATTGTACGGAAATGCTCATAGATCCAAGACTGCACATATAAAAAAATACAAATAGAAGTTCTAATAATTGTGACAACATATAAAGTTCAAAACATATAATTGGAGGTAAAAATAATTATAATTAACTATAACAGAGTGATATATCCTGCAAGATGTTTTTTTCGTATGCTTCGACACAACATTTAGATTGTCATACATATGGGTCGGTGCAGCCGCTCCCCATGAATAGCCTCCAAATTGGCTGAGGTCACAAATTGCGTCCAAGAATACCACATTGATTTGTGTGGCACTCTTGTTAACAAAAATTGTCTAACCTACTAGATGTAATAAATATGCTCTAGCTGCTAGGGTCCACTATCTTGCATCACATTTGCTACGATAAATGTCTCGTAGCCAGGCGAGGCGAACATATGCCCCTTTACATTGGTCAGTTTCATCTTTTGTTTCTTATGTACTGACTTCAAGCAACTTAACTAACAAGTCACAGCTTCCTCTACATCTATAGCATCAAAGGTATGGAAGGCACCTGTAATCGGCACATATAATAAGGACACCACATCATCGAGGGTTATAGTCGCATTTCCTATCGGTAGATGTAAACTACTAGTTTCCTTGTGCCACCTCTTTGCAAAAGCATATAAAAGTCCCTTGTCACTTGTCTCCAGCAAACATGTAATCAAAGAACTTAATGTTGTAGCAACCATAATGTCTTCAATCTTAAGTGCAGACCTTCCAAATTTCTCTACCTTCCTCCCATGAGAGGCCAACTTCAACTCAGTACGTTCTTACAAATAATTAAAATTAATTAGGTAAATTAAAATGATAAATAGTTATTCAAATATGATATAATTAAACAAATAACTACCTCTCCTGTCCAAACTCTAGCAACCACATGATAAGCATTATCCATCAACAATGATGTATCTTGGGGTCCACCTGAAAAACCCTTTGTATCAACACTTACATGATCCGTAATTGGATCATGAGGCTCCTCATGAACCTCATTAGCAACATTATCCACATTCGCAAAATAAAATTTAGATTAATATTAAATGATTAATCTAGCAAACTAAAATATATCATCAAAATCAAACTATAATTTAATTTAAAATATTTTATAATTTACTATTTAATAATTCATAAATAAATATTTAATTATTTTATAAGTAACTATGTTAATACTTTTATATGTTTATAAGTCAATGTAGAAATTTATTTTTTAAATTTTTATACTTCACATCAGTAACTTTTATACTTCATTATTTTATAAACAACTATTTTAATACTTTTAAATATTTATAAATAAATCAAGGAATTCATTTTTATATATTTTATACTTCCAAACACTATTTATATAAACATTTAATACTATTAATGTAATAATATTTATACAAGTATATTAATAAAAAACATTTGTCATGTATAATATTACCTTTTCTTGTTTAACTAAATTCAAAAATATATACATTATAAAAATTTGGAATTTTTATGTTTAAATTTTTTATAAATAACTATTTTAAATATAAAAATGAATTAAAATAGTTATTTATAAAATATTTGAATGACAAAAAAATTATACATTGATTTTTAAATAAACAACATTCTTAAATAAAATATTTATTAACTAAAAAATTATTAAAAATAAACTTAAATACATAAATATTTGTAATTAAATAAATAAATATTTAAAATAAAAAAAATAGTTATTTATAAAATAATTATATAACAAAAAAAGTTAAACATTAATTTTTGTGTAAACAAATTAATTAAATTAATAATTGATTAAATATTTAAAAATAAACAAAAAATATGGATTGGGAATCTGTACAATCTGCATGCTCCATACGAATAGCCAATCCACATGGTAATACAGATTCCCAATTTTTATAATCCATACGGATTGTCAATTCATAAGGGTTTACTGAGTAAAAATTAAACTTTACATAGTTGGGGAGATAGTGGTACTCATGAAAACGACAACAACGACAACGGGAGGTGACACCACCAACAAGATGATCCATAGAAGGGTGAAGATGAACGAAGGGGTTGTGGCAGCGTAATAGATACAGAAGGTTGCAACACGAGGGAGAGGATGGGTGTAGAGAGGGGACGGGTGTATTTCAATTTTAAGTGAAAGGGCAATTTGGCCAATTTACTTCAATTGTTGGGTGTAGAAGAAATTCTTTCGGTGCAGGAAGAAAATCCCATGAGACAAGTGAAATATTTGGCTTAGAAATAGGGCAACCCATGACTGAAATCAACCAATTTTACATATTTTGTGTTTTTTTAATAATATGATAAAAGTTGAATTGAGGTGAGCAACATTTATTTATTTTTTTCTAGAAAGTTTCTTCGGTTTTGGTTCATATTACATTAGCATTGAATGGGCTGCGAAGGAGAAAACCAAATACACAAAGTCTAAGAGATGGGTGAAGAAAATAATAATGAGTAACAGTATCTAACATAAGACCCAACCCAAGGAAATACACCATTCCCTTATATGGGGCTATTGGTTCATGCACATCCCATTTTACTTTCTACACTTGGTTTTTGCTCCAGAGTGAGCATTCCTGAATGTTAAATTTCAATATGGAATGCACTAGTTTATTGGATTACAAAATAACCATTCAGGAAGGTTAAAAAGTATTATGGGCTAAGTGTAGGAAGCAAAATGGGGGTTTAGGAAGCAACAGGTCTCAAATGGGCACAAATAATCCAACAAATTTATTGGGTCATTTGATAAGGCCAATCTGTCCAATTTAAAAAGATTGGTTAGTTTTTTTGGGCCATGGTTGTTGTGTAGTAGTTATGAGTCATGAACTTATAAATAATGATTCATATGATTGATGATCGTGTTTGTTGTATGGGATTTCCATATGACTTTGAATTTGTCGAATTAACCTTGTTTCATATTTTTTGTTGTGTGCATGGTGTATTATAAAAAAAATATTCTAATGCATGTAAGGACCATTTGTTGTATCGCAATTAGCAAAGTGTTGACACAATTAATCTACGCAACAATGCATCATGAATATTATCATTCATTGAGCATAGTCAATTTTTATTGTTACATTGTTTATTCAGTGACTATGTTAGTAGTTACATGGGCAAGGTAGGCAGCCACACAAGTAATCAACTTTGGTTGTGTCAGTTTCAAATCAAGTAGGTGCCGGTGGTGTTGATCCCTTTCTAGCAAAAGCATTTTGGTGTGCAGATGAAGGTCCTAATGGCGGTGTTAATGTTGATGCTTCATGTAGTGGTGATAAGGGTGAAAGGCATTGATATACTGTAGTGGTCCTGGTGGTGGTGTAAGGCTTGGTGGTGGTGTAAGGCTTGGTGGTTGGTTTGAGAGCTTATGTGGTGCTTGGGAGGGAGTAACCACTGTGGTTGTTGAACTCGTAATCTTTTTTTAGAAATCGCAGTTCGTTTGGGCTGCTATGACTGCTACATGTTAGATGGTGGCCTATGTTTTTGTGATGAAATTTGAGTTGCATTAAAATCAGTAAGTTTTCAAAGTTATCCTTAGTTATAGGTATTTCCTTTAGGGTGGGTAAGCTTAAACTGTGGTGCTCACTACTAAAAAAAACCTTTTTTACATCCCACATTCTAAGGCGGTTCCAAGGAACCGATGTAGAATGTTCGTTAGTGGCATTTTTGTAATTAACGGCAACTTAACAATGACGGTCTTCGACACCTGTCTTTGTAGCCAAGTTGGGATGGCATTTTGGTAATTTGAAGACGTAATTCTATGACAGTGTCAATAGATAACCGTCTTTGTTGATTTTAAAAAATATAAAATGTGTTTTAATTTGTTTTTGTCGTAAAATGTTAAGTGTTTTCCGCATTCTCCATGATGCCACGCGTGAAGCTCAAAACCTCAAAGGACCTCGAAGCTAACATCCGTTGTGCCGTTGTCAGCCTCGCCGGACCATTGTGCCATAGCCTGCCCCGCCGTGGTTGCTTGTGTCGCGGTTGGCTGTTTTGCATTGTGCATTGCACGCCCCGCCCTGCCCTAGGCTGCCCTGTTGTCCAAGGTAGGTGTGGTGTTTATTATTTCTCGCTTTACCCTTGTAGCTAGGTTGATGGAAGTAAATGTTTTTTAGTATTAGTTTTGGTTGTTTGCATTGTGTCGTGGTTGTTTTTTTAGTGAACTTGGTTATATGATGAAAACATTTTGTTAAGTTGAAAAAATGCCATACCAATTGATACCGTGTGTAATTGATAATATGATTCTATGATTTTGGTTTCCTAGTTCAAAAGTTTTTAAAAAGAAATAAACAGCTTCTATGTTTCTCATACCAGTTGATTTCCTAGTTAAAAACTTATATACTCTAGTAGGGTTGATTGTGATATCCACTCCCTTTCGTGATCTAAGGGTAGCACTGTAGATTGTTGGAGCAGGATCTACATTGGTCACTCTTTGTGTGAAAAATCGTATTTTGATGGCTTTGTTGCTTTCCAAGCCAAATTGCCTTGCGGGGTAGTTATAGCATCGTGCCCTTTGTGTATTATGAGAGAACAAACTCAAGCCGGTAAATGTGGAACCAATTTCATTTGTAACCATCATGGCATAAAAAATAGATATAACCATAGTCTGCATCATCATAGGCCAAACCAGGGCTCACACTAATTGGGTGTAACTGACTAGAACCATAGACAAATTTCATCTCTTTTCAATAGTCTTTATCCTCATCATTTTTCCTGTGCATGAGTCTCTAGCATTTGTTGCACTGCATGTGCATTGAGACAATCCTATAATTGCTTTATTCTAATTAGCAATAAATATGGATTTTGTTGACTGATTTTCTTACCTGTTTTACTTTCCTTTTTAACAGGGGTCTTTTAGTTCCTAGAAAGGCCCCATGGGTATTCTAGTAATAATTTTAATAATAGTTATTATTCTTGGGTCTTGGCCGTATGTGTTTTTCTTCAAGTCATTCGGTATGCTTAGACTTTTGAAGGGTACTACATGATCTATAAACCCAGCATGTTGTAACACTTAAGGAACAGAGTCTCACAAACTGTATGTTCCTCATTGACCACAATAGTTTCCAATTCATGTACAATGTCAGTCATATTGAGGGTTGGCCTCTCTTGTTGGAGCAAAGCATCATTTTCAGTGAAATTACTGATGCTCCTTTATTCTACTTCAAATAACAACCTAAGTCCTAAGGATGGAAGGCCATAATTCCACACAATGCATATTTTTTAGAGTCCTGCTCCTGCCATTACCAAAATAATACCCCTTTTTCATCCAAGTCAACTCGCCAATGAGAAACATGATTCCAAAAAACAAGAAAAAATAAAAATGAAAATATTAGGTTGTCTATCCACCCATTTTTTGATTGTGTTGTTGTCAATTGGTTCCTTCACTGTGTAAATCTCATATAACAATGAAAATACTTGCTATTAGAGTCTCCCAGTTTAATCCATCTGACCCTGGATTTCTGAAATAACATGCTTTCTTTCTGTCTAATTCATCTCCAGATTCTTCATAGAGTAATGTTGTTTGATCAGAGCATTGGATCTTCCCCTCAATCATGTTTGTATCAAGCACATCCATTTTACTAACCAACTCTTAAATTTTCACATCCAAGCCACTATAAGTCTCCCTACTCTAGCATTTAATCTTGATCTTTAATGTCTTCATTTTCTCTTTGATAGCGTAAAGTTTCCAACCTTGCACATTCATTGATTCCAACACATTACAACCATATCTATGAAATTAAGGTGTTCAAACTAGTAATTGAAATAACGAAATGGCTTAGGACCTGAGTTTTTAATTTCATTTTTAGCATAACATACCAATGGTCTGAAAGGTTCCTTTGCCCAACCCACTAATTTGAAACTCCCCACAAGTATATAAGATCTTCTAACAGCAAAATCCGATCTTTTGAAATGTTCCTTCTTTCGGCACACTAATTTATATATTTCAAAGAATCAATGAGTTCACTCTTGTTTTTTACAAATAATTATGACATTTTAATAATTTTTTTTACCAAAAACCATATTTGAATGCGGATTAACTGATCTTTCAAAGATCAAATATACACTTTTTTAAGCTCTTACTTTTTATCATCTTTTAAGCTCCTTTTTAACAGTAGCCAAATAAAGTAGGGGAATGTTCAAAAGTTCATAAAACAAACCTGGAAATTTAAACAAGGTTACACTTTGGCACTTTTTATGGACTTGGTATGCATCATCTTTATAAAGGCTTGAATCTTCATTGACAGAAATAAGGGTTCATGAACAGTCCTTTTAGTTAACTTTTCCGTATTCAAAACTTGAAAGCATTGAAAAGAAGATTCAAATTTCAATATATTGAAAGTATCCATACTTAGTTTGAAAAAATCAATAATCAATATTACATACACAAACATAATAAGTTGTGAATTTATTGAAATATTATTAGTTGATTTTCTTTTGAACAACCAAAATTACTTATTTTATTTTTATTCACTTTAAATAAGTCAATTTTTGAAAAAATATGTAGTACTTTACTTCCAATTAGTTATTATTAGTTCACATGAGTCATCTCTTCCTAACCCTCAAGGACTCAAACTTCTTTTGTTGTTCATAAGCTTCCCTAGATTCGAACTCCTCTCTTTCACACGTCCCCAGATCATTAAATTTTTCTTCCACCTTATTTTGCATCTCATATAGTAATTCAAATATTACTCCAAAGACTACTAAACGCAGTAGTCCAAGTAGAATAATGTCTTTTAGTTACTTCATGTAAGTGCATGGCGTGGAAGAAAGTAAAGGTTACAAAAAACAATTTGATATGGTAACACTCCCAATTGGGATATAAATTATTTATCAAAAATAAAAAAGAAGCGGTAAAAGAAAAAAAATGAATTTAACATACATGGAATAAAAATAATGAGAAGGTGACATTATTAGCATACATTTTGAGGTAAATCCCATAACTTTGATTAGTCCTTTTGCCTACAATATTGAACCCATAATATTAAAGATTATGGTTCACTTTTAGTTGTGTGCTTCACTATTTTCAGTTGATTATAATGGTTACTTGTCTTGAGTTCATCACGGTATATAAATAGGACAAATAGGATTTAAGGTACCTTTGTCTTTAATTTTACCTTCTGCTAGTATCCAATGGCAGATCTAGGATCTTGAGCTACTGGACATAGTTTCTTTTAAAATAAAAATTGTTAGCAATTTTTCTCACACAGATGAAGATTAAGATATAAATGTTGTCACGTTTATGTACCATATATTTGTTGTGCTTCGCAGTAGTGAAAAGCTTTTGCTGCCTCTGCCTGCAATTTTATTGATATTTTCAGCCCCTGCTCATGTTTGTGTAGGTGAAGATTGAAGATACTTTTGACAATTTAATTTGTTCATTGAACGAAGATAATTACCTCCTTCTGATTTTAGCTGCCATTACTGCAGTCATCTTTATCATTAATTTTATCTATCTAGGTATGTAACTTAATCCTTCATATATTTGGATTGTTACTTTGTTGTTCATATATTACTATTATTGTCCATTTAAGATATGTGCATTTTTAGTAAACCCTAGTTTCCCGTTTGAGATTCCATACCATGATTAATACGGGTAGTTTGGATTACTTGCGGTATGGAATCTTGAATTGTCCGTTTGGACAGTTTGGGAACTGTCCTTTTTTACTTCATTCATACTTATAGGTTAAGTATGTTGTGTTAAATTTTATCAAATTTCGGTTTATTGCATATTGCTTTGTTCTTCGGGTGCATACTTGATTGTGGTCAATTTATTTTACCGCTTTCATTTTGTGTACTTGGAGACCAATGCGAAATGCTGCCAAAATTTCGTCAAATTTTGCATAACATACTTAACTTGTACATATGAATGAAGCAAAAAAGGTTGTTCCTGAATGGGATAGGGCCTCATCTCCATAAGAAAAAAGTGAGAATATCATGCATACGACATAAAAGAGACCCTCTGATACAATAGAAAACATGAATCGAAGTTGGATTCAAGCACCGCGCATAAGTGACGAGTATGAAAAGGGGGTTGAAGATTTCTTGCAGTTTGCGCAACAACATGCACTAGTGTCCGGTGGAAATTATTTCTGTCCATGTGTTAACTGTGTCAATGGAAGGCATCAATCAATAAATGACATCAGATCACATCTTATTTGTGACGGCTTCAGTCGGAGTTATACAAATTGGATATGGCACGGTGAATTGCCAGATAGGTCAATAACCACCGACACTGAATCACAACATGTCTAAACCAGAGATCGAATGGAAGACATGATACGCGATCTTGGGTAAGAGGGTTTTTTGCATGCTCATGAACCCTATTATGAAGAATTACAAACAGATTCAAATCTCCCATTGTACTTGGGGTGCACAACCTATACTCGATTATCTGCGGTGCTAACTTTGGTGAACTTGAAGGCCATATTTGGGTGGAGTGACAAAAGTTTGACAGAGTTGCTTGTGTTATTGAAGAATATGCTACCTAAAGAAAACACGTTACCCAAAAGTCACTATGAAGCAAAGAAGATATTATGTCTGGTGGGTATGAAGTACCAGAAAATTCATGCCTGTCGTAATGATTGTATACTCTACAGAAATGAGTTTGTGGAAATGCGGAATTGCCCAACATGTGGGGTATCATGATACAAGGTGAACGACGGGGAAAACAATTTTGATGTAGGCACAAACAACAATCGTCCCGCAAGGGTTTGTTGGTACCTTCCCATTATACCAAGGTTTAAGCGATTGTTTGCTAGTGTAGACAACTCGTAAAACCTTAAATGGCATGCTTTTGGCAGAATAAATGATGGGTTACTCCAACATGCTACTGATTCTCCACAATGGAAGACCATTGATCACTTGTATCCTGAATTTGGAGCGAAACCAAGAAACCTACGACTTGCTCTTGCTTCGAATGGCATGAATCCATTTGGTAACTTGAGCACTAGTCACAGTTCATGGCCTGTTATGCTAATGATTTACAACCTTCCTCCTTGGTTGTGCATGAAGCGCAAATACATGATGTTGTATATGATGATAGCGGGTCCAAGATAGCCAGGGAATGATATTGATGTGAATCTGACTCCATTGATTAAAGACTTGCGCAAGTTAAGGGTAGATGGGGTTGATGTGTTTGATGCGAGTGTTGGACAGACCTTTAGGTTGCGTGCGATGATATTTTGCACCGTTAATGACTTTCCAGCTTATGGGAATTTGAGCAGCTATAGTGTCAAAGGACACCATGCATGTCCAATTTGTAAGAAAAAGACGAGTTTCATGCAGCTTAAACATTGCAAGAAGACAGTATATACAAGGCATCACAGGTTTTTGAAACATTATCAGCCGTATCAGTGATTGAAGAAAGCATTTAATGGAATCCATGAGACTGAAGGTGCCCCGAAACCATTAGCCAGCCATGAAGTGTATGATCGGGTCAAAGACATGGTAACTATTTTTGGTAAGACACAAAGGAAGGATCATGCTGAAAAGAACATTAGGAAGAAAAGGTCAGTGTTCTTTGATCTTCCTTATTGGACCAAGCTACATGTTCGACACTGTCTCGATGTAATGCATGTTGAGAAGAATGTTTATGATAGTTTAATTAGCACTCTTCTTAACATCAAAGGCAAGACAAAGGATGGTCTCAAATGTCGTCAGGATTTGGTCGACATAGGTATACGACAGCAGCTGCATCCCCAGCCTCAAGGTCGCCGAACATATTTGCCCCCAGCATGTTACACAATGTCAACCAAGGAGAAAAAAACATTTTTTTCATTGTCTGAAAATGTGAAAGTGCCACAAGGATACTCTTCCAATATCAAGAGCCTTGTGTCAGTTAATGATTTGAAGTTGGTTGGGTTGAAATCTCATGATTGTCACGTGTTAATGAAACAATTGTTGTCAGTGGCTGTTCGTGGTATATTGCCTGAGAAAGTTAGGGTTGCGATAACCCGGTTGTGTTTTTTCTTTAATGCTATCTGTAGTAAGGTGATTGACCCAAAACAATTGGATGATTTGGAGAATCAGGCAGCCATTATCCTGTGTGAATTAGAAATGTATTTTCCGTCATCATTTTGTGACATCATGGTTCACTTAATTGTTCATCTTGTGCGTGAGATTCGGTTGTGTGGGCCCATGTTTTTACGCTGGATGTATCCTGTTGAACATTACATGAAGGTCTTGAAAGGATATACAAAAAATCATTATCGCCCAGAGACTAGCATTGTTGAAAGATACATTGCTGAAGAAGCTATTGAGTTCTGTTCAGAATATATACACATCGCTACACCTGTGGGCATTCCTGAAAGTCGTCATGACAACACCATTGAAGGTAGGGACACACGAGAGTTCAATGTTGTAACCATGGATTGCCAACAGCTGTCTCAAGCTCATCTATATGTATTACATAACACAGCAGAGGTCATCCCTTACATAGATGCTCACAAACAACATGTTACTCGTATTCACCTGAAAATGAACATGATAAGGTTGTTGCAAAAGCCTAATAGAACTTTCATACAATGGTTTAGACAAACAATCTTCGTCGATCATAGTGCTTTGAAGACGTTAAGATTGCTAGCTGTCGGTCCAAATTTTAATGTTCCAACTTGGAAGGGGTATGATATCAATCATTATTCTTTCTACACAAAGTCCCAGGATGATAAAAGTAGTGTGCAGAACAGCGGGGTCAGTGTGGATGGTGAATCACATCACTTTTGTAGTGCTTTTGACAATAACCCCATTGAAGCATGCATGCCTTACTATGGAGTCATTGAAAACATTTGGGAATTTGATTATGGTGAATTTAGAGTACCTCTCTTCAAATGTAAGTGGGTCAATGGAAATACAGGTGTGCGTAAAGACAAAATGAGATTTACTTTAGTAGACCTTGAAAAGGTAGGTTACAAGGACAACCCATTCATAATGGCAGCGCAAGCTTGACAAGTGTTTTATGTAGAAGATCCCTATGACTCTAGATGGGCAGTGGTTTTGCAAGGGAGAACAATTTCTATCGGTCACCATATTGATGGTTCAACACTTGATGCACCAAACATGCCACCTTTCTCCAAAGACTTGCCTTCAACTACTGATGAACAACAAGAGGATGATGTATATGCAAATCGTACTGATCATAACTGAATTTTTTCAACTTCATGCACCCTATTACATAACTGAATTTGTCTTAACTCAATTTTGTTATTTTCCACAGCGTGATGGCAACACCCCCAACGTCCCCGCTACATTCAGAAAACCCTGCTGAGGTTACTTCAAAAAGGACTAGATGATCCACTTGGCTCATAAGCCTGACCACTAGAAGCTTAGATAACCCATGACCAGTTGTGAACATGAATCCTACTACAGGTAGAGGCTCAGGGCCTCATAAAGAGAAATTTCACAGTTATTTAGGGGTTGTCGCAAGGGAAAAAAATTCATATTGTCCAAGCGAATTGGAATGCTATCCCAGACGATCTAAAGAACCTAATATGGGAAGATATTCTGGTAAGTGGTTATAAATACATGTATGCTTATGATTTTGTTTTTAAGTTAGTTTTAAAGGAATCATTTACTTACTGTTACATAACACCTTTTGTTGTGCAGCGCAAATTTGACATCCCTAAAGGTGAGGATGCAAAAAAAAAAAGGTGATGTCAACAATCGCAACTAGATGGAGGCAATTTAAGTCACCATTGACTTCTAAATTTGTCTATGCAGACAATGAAGGTCTACAAATATCTGATCCTATGGTGAAGTATGGTCTTCATCCAGCAACATGGGCCGAATTTGCAAAATGCTGCCAACTAATTGGCAGGTTTGTGGGAGTTGCCTTATATTCGATAATGGATTCCGACTTGTATATGCTATTTTTTAATATATGCTTGTGTTTTTTAGGGTATACGGAAGAAGGCGTAGGAAATTCAGAAATTCAATGACTACCCCCACGTACTATCTCGTGGGGGTTATGAACTTCTTGAGAAGAAACTTATGGATGAGAAGAGGAAGAGTCAAGATCAGCAAGATGAGTTTACTGAAAACCCAACACTCAACCTCGACCTTCCATCCCCAGTGTCGAGACACCTGAAGTGGAAGATGGCCCGCACAAAGTGTTATGGCCAAATGACCTATGAAGCAGCACAACAAATTGCAGACAAAATTGTGAGTTCATGTCTTCTTCGCTTATAGTGATTGTTAAATAATCGTTAGCTAACACTCAACTTGATTTTATTGAAATTCAACAAATATATCTGCATGCAGGATTCATTAGAGGAACAGGCTACGCAGGGAAGCTTTGTTTTGCACGGGCATCAGGACATACTGAACATGACCATAGGCCGACTTGAGCATCTAGGACGTGTTCGTGTCGTAGGGACAGGTGTCATAATAAGCCAATACTTTGGCCAAGCGTCGCGTGCTTCTAACATGTCCTCACTATCAATCATCCAACAATAATTGGCTGAAATCATCAGTGGAATTAAGGATGAGATAAGAAACGAGGTGGAAGAAGAACACAAGCAGCAGCAAGAGGCTTGGAGGAGGGCAGTTGAAGAACAACACAGCCGCAATTTGGAGATAATGAAGCAATAGTTAAAACAAGCACTTAAAATAGAGTCATCTCATATTGCATCACATCAGTCAGCCCCTATTGAGCCGCCAGAAATGCAAGCTTTAGCTGCGGCGTGAGCACAAAGGGTAGCTGCGCTGCACCTGAGGCACAAGGATTACCTAAAGAGCCTTCTAATGTTGATGTGGATCTAATGGGGTTGTTCAAAGTTGAAGATGAAAGTACTTTGCTAGTGGCCTTGGGAAAAGTGTACGAAAATTCATCCACCATACACAATGTTCGTTATGCAGATGACATCATTAGGGTGAATGTTGTCACATATTACCACCCTAACGCAAAGGTCCCTTTTCCTACATCATCGAATGGCCCAGACATCTTGTTAGAAAAGTAACTGATGAGGTTCTTTTTTTCCCCTATGAATCCCTTGTATTTTTTGTCCATCATCTTTACATGTACACTAATTGGTATTATGATAGGTGGTGTTGGTATCCAATAAGCCTCCACCGAAGTCTATTGAACAGCTTGACGGGGCCAATGTTGTGGCCACAACTGATCCCCTAAGAGAGTTGGTTAAGAAGTTATATGTTGTTTACCAAAAGCCAATGGAGTTGTCATGGGACAGGGCAAAATTTAGGATACCTAATTCCACAAATGCTTTTTTCATCACACATGCAGATGTAACTGAAATCATTTTAGGTGACAAATGTTTAAACATATCTATACTACAACTGTGGATGATGTAAGTAAATTATATATCGTAATGTAAGTCATAATTAATTGTCCACTCTATATTTGGCTAACAATATTGTTTACCGTCTTTGAAAAAGGTTTATGAATGATTGGAGTACAAGCATAGGTTTTGCTCCAGTTTATGGTTTCCTTGAGCCCCAGTCTATACGTTGCGCAAAGGACACACGTCAAGAATGTGAACAGTACATAGAAACGTGGGTCAAGGAATCACATCGAGAAGTCTACTTAGGACCTTACTTGAATCAGTAAGTCAATTGATGTGGCTGTTATGAATGTGTTTGCATTTATTTGATGGATGATTTGATTTTGTTCACTTTAGGGCACATTGGCAACTTCTTGTGTTGTGTCCACGATAGAATGTTGTAGTATGGTTTTGTTCTGTATGGAGAAAGCATGATGTTCACATTAAGGCTGCAGTTAATAGGTACTTAGCAAGCTTATAAAATTTAGCATCGGTCATCAATTATAGTTTAGCAGTCAAAAGATTACATGTTATATACATTTTTTGTTATTTTCAAACTTAGTGCAATGAAGAACATATCCACTACTTTCCAAGGCAAGGAGAATGGACCTCCACCTCAATGGATTGAACCAAAGGTATGTCGTAATCCCTATATTTATGGAAATTTGAAATAACTATCATGTGTAACAAAAAATGACCAAGCTTAATTGGGTATTTTCATATTGCATGTAGAGTCATGTACAAGCCGAAGCCTATGAGTGTGGATATTATGTGATGCATTGGATGTGGTGCATCGTCACCGACGGTTTGAAGAATGAATGGAACAAGGTATGCATACTATTACACGAACTAATGAATTTGTGGAGTATGACATCGTACCTCAATGCTTCATGTACTAACCTTATATAATTTTTTCAAATTTTTAGTGTTTTTCTGATGGAACACCATTAGACAGTGACACCATGATGACACTACGCAAGAAATGGGCAGCCTAATTTCTACAAGTTGGAAAGATGGATGTAAATTAGACAAATTTAGATGACATAGGAACATTATTGTTTCTAACGTAAAATTTTCATTGTTTAAGTTTCATGATTATTTGTGGTCATGACTTTTAATTCGGCATCGCTGTATAAATGTCTCTAAATTTGACTTCTTTACGATATTCATTGTGCTCTACTTTGGGGTTGCGTTTTGTATTGGTCCCTATATAAGATCAGTGTTTTTGTTGTGCAACATTAATTGTATGCAGGTCAATGTTAGCCGCACTATATATGGTCATCCCTTTCAAAGGTTGTCTAACAAAAAGACAATAAGGTATGTCATATACTATCCTCTGATAGAGCAAAATTTATCTAATATACAACCATTCTTTCTTATCCAATAGACATAAAATTATTTAAGTTTAATTAGATATGTCAAATTTAAGTTTTGTCTATATAGTAGTTCAAAACAATTTTGTCTATACAGCCATTCTTTGATATGCAGGTTAGGTGGCACTCGTACAATGGAAGTAATGATTACAGCTGGAAAAACAGTTCCAAAGTTACAGGTGGAACATGGATTAGCTGTTGATAGAGTTTATACAGGGTCATTTATGACTTGTTTTGTGAATCATTATGCAGTTCTGATTCGCATTATTTGAATTGTTGTTAGGTTTTTCAATTTATATTATGAAGGTTGATCCAGTTATTCTTGAACGATTACATGCTCCAACTAAAGCTCCTCATTGGAGCAAATTAATTAATCCTTCATTGATTGAACTTTCAACTTAATCTCTTAGTGAAAGAGCTACAAGGTGAGATTGCAGCAGTATTTTCATGGAAGCTTAGAAGTTGGAACAATCATTCATATTTTTCAATGTGGAAAAAATAAATATAAAGTTTCAAACTAACAAAGTAAATCCTAATTTTATTGTTACAGGGAGAAAGGCATATGAAACTTTTCTTTAGATAAGAAAAGACAATATTTCGGTGAGTGGTCAGGGTGAATGTGTGTTTCAAAGTGTTTAGAGGGCATGCACAATTGCTGAAACAGCATGATAGTATCTCTCCCACATACTTCGAAACCTTCATTGACCTCGAAGGTCCTATAACTTTATTGTTCCATTCCCTTTAGTTACCTTTATCATATTAAATCGTACCTGTAGGTAACAAAGTTCAACAAGTAAATTTGCAGAGAAACAAATTAACCTCAAATCAGTGGAAATAGACAACTTGATACAGTATAGAAAGCCAGTGTACCGTAGGAATCATGTCTCCACTATATCCACCATTCTTCATCAAAATCAGACATAAATCGGGCATAAGCAAGGCGGAAAAGAAGAAATGAAATGGAAAAATAATCATGTAGAAGGTTTGGTAAGATACTACAATAACATTTATAAGCGATGTTTTTCAATTTCTATTCTATCATGTAGCTCTTGTCTTACGACGGTCTTTGCAGTTCTGATTCACATTATTTCACTATGAAGGTCATTCAATTAATCATGTTCAATGAAATATCAATAGAACATACACACACATATATATGAAGAAGCATTTGAGTTCAAAAGGAAGAGCTAAATGATAGAATAGATTAAGAGAATCCTAGCAAGTCATAATGCCAACTTAATGTTATATATGCAGTATGTATTGTACTGAAAATAAGTAAATAACTAACTCATGAGTCATCAATAAAACGAAGTATGTCACAGAAACATGTGGACAATTAAAATAAGAGAATAAAATTAATGAGCCTGTAATGAGTAAAAGCAAATACTTGTTCGGTTAAGAAATTTAGATTTTGATGGACACACGGTACTGCGATAATGGCATTCTAGTGGAATTAAGACTGAAGAATAAGAACAGAAAAGTGCAGGTAAATGAAAGTCATATTTGGTGTATATTCAAATAAAGTTTTGTTAATTTACATATAACCTATATGAGTCGTTCAATCTGGGTCAGCCAAAAATTATAAAAAACAGAATGCTATGTGAATTTGATGAAAGGGATCCTAACAGGAGTGCCTTACATTTAATCAGCATGCATGAGTGGAATATTGCGATTTTAATATCAACGAACACAACAAACACCGCAAAAACAACAGTTTTATTGTGGTGTGTGGCAGTTAAAGGAGAAGAAATCGAAGAAAATAGTTGACGCTCATAGTTTTCGTGGTTCATAGACAGAACAAATTAGTAGAAGATGAAGAAAACGTAAGCATGTACCGACAAAATCCACAAGGTAACTCAATTATTCGTTTTACACTTGCCTTGCTTTTAACAGATGCAGATGATGAGTCTGAAGTGGTGGTTGTGTCGGTTGATTGGGACGGTGAGTCTGAACTCATGGTTGTCTCGGTCTGGGTTGACTGGGACCACGAGTGTTTTCTGTTGTTGGGTGGCAGTTCAGTGTTTTCTCGGGTAACGAATGGAGCGTGGATGTAAAAGGAGACGAGTGGTCAGGAGAAGTGCGGGAGTCACAACAAATTTCGTGAAAAGATGTATTGTATGATGAATCGAGGAATGCGAAAGAACTGGCAATTGACGTCGTCTGGTGGTGCAGGCAGGCCAAGTGTTTTATTTTTGTTAATATATAATGACTAGTAGGAAAAAAAAGTAAAGACAAAAGTATACGTAAGTAATATTACTAATAATAATAATGACCATGCATTTTTTATGTACGTCACTAAAAAATGAATAAATTATAATATGAATTGTTTTAAATATTTGTAAATATTATTTGGGCTGTGTTTGAAATAAGTAGAGGTTGGTAAAAAATAAAATATATTTTTATACATTTAATATGGAGTGAGGCATATAATTGTAGACGAATTGAAAAGATGTACTATATGAGCATTACGGGAAAATAGCAGCGAACCATCCAAAAAAAGCCTTTCACATGCAATATTAAATATATAAAATCATTGGCCATAGTGTTCAGCACGAAAAAATTGTAAACAAAATATACCGCTCGTGACACAAAAATATTACGAAAATTATATGTATCGTGACTGTGTAAGCAATTAATTTATGCAGCAGCAGTGTAAAATAGAAGTAATTATTCGTACGACGCGATGGTTACGGTCGTAGGTGCAGTCAACATTTGTGACGATCATTGTCAAAAAAACATACCCATGGTGAACAAATAATGGAAAAAAACAAAAGTGAACGGATCCTCAGTGTTTGGCATGGATATAGTCATGCCAATTGCGCTCTGCATTTCTAATCAACTCTCCCTTGCACTGGTTGTGTGTCCCTAACAGCAGGATCATTGCCACCTTCATTCTGACGGCCTTTTCTTCTAGTTACAGTTATATGTCATAAAGTCCGACATTTACATTATGGACTACATGAAACGAAATATGGACATGGTGCATATGAAATAAAATTAAAATTAAAAAATTCGAATAACATTTGCAATTCTTACCACTCCATACAAGAGACTGACAAATGACTCCTCCATTTGCATCCATTCAAGGACCCATAATGATGATTTCTCACTACAATTAACGAATAAACATTTTTTTGTGTTTCATTATTTGTCAAGAATAACACTAATTTGTAGTCATTGTGTTATGTATTTAAAAGTCAAAGTCACCTGGATCCACAATTTGGGATTCCTCTGGCTTCCACAATATCCCAACAATCCATTCCATCAAAGCCAATAAGGAATTCTTCTGTTGGAAACACAATTTCTAGAACACTGAGCATGACATTGGCCTATTTATATAATTATTGTTACTCAATGATTATATAACAATATGTGATGGATCTGACACAAAAAAATTTAAAAATATATAAACAAACCATGATTTTAATGCTATCTTTGCATTCATATGCTGTTTCACTTGTGAGGTCACAATCTAGATGATAAATTTTTCTGTCATTAATGTGGGCCGAGACACAAACACAGCAGTGTTTGGTCGGAGGTATAGTCCGCAAGCTTACCCCTATGGCTTGCCTCCGGACTTCGCTCCCCGTGCCGCCCCGGAAGATTTAAGCCAAACCCCTACCTTCGAGGGGCAACTCCCACCTTATGACGACTATCCCGTGCAAGACGATAAGGAAGGAGATACCCATCTCAACCCCCTACTCCGCCTCAAAGATCCATCCCCCCATGAACTACCCCAACCAAACATAGTCCGCCACGTCCCATCTTCACCCGCACCCGTAATCGAATCTGTTCCCTTCGCAGAGGATAAGGGAAAGATTGATGCGCTTGAGGAAAGGCTGAGAGCGGTAGATGGCCTCGGCAATTATCCATTCTCGGATCTAGCGGACCTATGTCTCGTGCCCAACATCGTCATCCCTCCCAAGTTCAAAGTACCATACTTTGATAAGTACAAAGGGACGACATGTCCGAAAGGGCATCTTCGGATGTATTGCCGAAAGATGGGGGCGTATTCTGCGGACGAAAAGCTGTTGGTCCATTTCTTTCAAGACAGCTTGGCCGAAGCAGCTGTAGCATGGTATACCAATCTGGAAGCTTCCCAGATCCGATCATGGAAGGACTTGGCAACTGCCTTCATTAGGCAGTACCAGTACAATACGGATATGGCTCCCGATCGGAACCAACTGCAGGGTATGACTAAGCGTGAGCATGAGTCCATCAAAGAATATGCCCAAAAATGGAGAGATCTCACAGCCCAAGTCATCCCGCCCATGACGGAGAGGGAGATGATCACAATTATGGTAGATACGTTGCCCACGTTCTACTATGAAAAGCTGATAGGCTACATGCCAGCTAACTTTGCGGATCTCGTCTTCGCCGGAGAAAGAATTAAATCTGGACTAAGAAAAGGCAAGTTTGAATATGCCTCCAATGCGGCCCCCAACAACAACAGAAGAGCCCCAATGGTGGGCGTGAGGAAAAAGGAAGGAGATGCCCACGCGGTCACCACCGCCCCGACGTGGATGAAAGCACCCCAAAATATCCAAAGCTCATACCAGCCCAATTCCCTGAATTTTTCAATCCGAGCCGGGAGTTCCCTCCCGACTCAAGTAAAAGGACCGCCCGCGACAGAGAGAACGCCAACCCAACGCACAGCTCCAGCCACGCCCCGGCCAGTCAACAATACAGCCCCCGGCACGAGCTATAATAATGCACAGCGCCCACTCCCAAAAGATAACTTCTCTCCTATTCCCATGGCATACTCCGAGTTATGGCCTTCATTATTGGAGAATCATTTGGTGGTGGCCATACCCGGGAAGGTCTTCCAGCCACCCTACCCCAGGTGGTATGACCCGGGTGCCAAATGTGAGTACCATAGTAGAGCTCCCGGACACAACATTGGCTCCTGCCTCCCGTTCAGGTATAAGGTGCAGCACCTGATTAGTGTCGGCTGGCTATCGTTTCAAGAGGAAGGCCCAAATGTTAAAACTAATCCGCTAGCTAGTCATGGAGGGGCTAGCGTGAACGCCGTCGAAGAGGGTGGGCCATTGCGAGCAAAGAGATTAGGAGAGGTGGCTACTTCTAGACGCTTCATCTACCAATCACTGCAAGCGGCGTGCATGGTCTCCCGTGGTGGAGACGAAAGGGACGAATGTTTGTTTCACCTTGGGGAGTCACACGACATGGAAACCTATCCCGCGGTGGAAGAATTGCTTCAGCGGCTCATGGACTGGGGGCAGCTTGAAGTGTCCAAAGGAGGGAAGGAGGAACCACATATTTGCATGCAGTCGGAAGAAAAGAAGGTTCCTCTAACCCCCAAGGCCCTAGTAATATGTTTCACTAGGAAAGAGACCGGCTCCACACCCGTATACCCCGGACAGCGCCCAAGCCGACGCCTTTTGCATATCAAAGCAATAAGGCCGTTCCGTGGAAGTATACCCCTCCCGCGTTCAACGAAATAGTTGCAACCGAAGTTGACTCCCTGTCAGCTAAGGTGACCAACATCACTGGCCTCAGTGGCGTGACCCGCAGTGGCCGGGTGTTCACTTCCCCCCGCTCGGCGGAGTTGCCCTCCAAGGGGAAAGCGCCCATGGTCCAAGAGCCCACAGATGTAGCTACCCCCTCGAAAGAAGTAGATTCTCCGGTAGTAAGAGGGGCTGAAAAGAAAGAGGGTCTTCAAGGAAAAACAATGACTTTGGAAGAGGCCCATGAGTTTCTCCGCCTCATCCAACAAAGCGAGTTTAAGGTAGTCGAGCAACTGAATAAAACTCCAGCAAGGATCTCTTTGCTTGAACTGCTCATAAACTCCGAGCCTCATCGTGCGCTGTTGATAAAGGTTCTTAACGATGCCCATGTAGCACATGATATCTCAGTGGAGGGTTTCGAAGGCATCGTTAATCATATAACCACCAACAATTATATCGCGTTTGCGGAAGAAGAGATTCCCGTTGAGGGGAGAGGACACAACAAGGCTCTACACGTGTCGTTGAGATGTATGGACCATGTTGTCGCAAAGGTACTTATCGACAATGGATCAAGTTTGAATGTGATGCCGAAGACCACTTTGGAAAAGCTTCCTTTTAGTGCGTCACGTTTAAAACCGAGCTCGATGGTGGTGCGAGCATTTGATGGTACTCGGCGGGAAGTGATGGGGGAAATCGACATTCCCATTCAGATAGACCCCCACACTTGCAATGTGGTGTTTCAAGTAATGGACATAAATCCCACCTATAGCTGTCTCTTGGGGAGACCTTGGATTCATGCGCTGGGAGTGGTCCCTTCAATGCTTCACCAGAATTTGAAGTTCGCAGTGGGTGGACTTTTGGTGATAGTATCGGGTGAAGAGGATATGTTGGTGAGCTGCCCCTCCTCCGCCCCATACGTAGAAGCCGCGAAAGAATCATTGGAAATGGCTTTCCAATCCTTCGAGGTGGTGAGCTGCGCCTCTGTGGAACCAAGTCCGTTGCTACCTTCTCTCTCCAACGCGGCCATAATGGTGACACGTGTTATGCTCAGGAACGGATTTGAGCTTGGAATGGGTCTAGGCAAGGACAGCCTCGGAAATGCCGACGTAGTCAATGTTAAGGGAAATCCGTACAAGTATGGATTGGGGTACGAACCCGGGATGCCGGGGAGGAGGAATGTGCCGTCAAGATTTCAGGCAGACAAAGTATGGCCCGGCCGTCTTAGCCAATCTTTCACCAGTGCCGGAATGGTGTCCGAGGAAGAAGTGGCCGCAGTAGGAGAGGAGTTCCCTCAAGACCCACCAAATTTCGTGCAACCATGCCACCCTGATTCCCGATTGGGGAACTGGCGCGTGATAAGCCAGTCAGAAGTCTATACCGCTGATTCAATGTAATTAGAGCCTATAGATTTCCTTTCTCTTTTATTTTGTGAAACCTACCTTATTAAATAAACAAAGAGATCTTGTTTCATCTGTTCTTGCAGTTCCACCTGTTCTCATATCATTTTGCATGTTTTTGTTTATTTTGTCTTGTTTGGTATAGATATGAGGGTCGATTCTTTGAGGATCCTAACAATGAGGGTTTGACGATCGATTTCGACCGAGATGTAAGCCAAATGATGAACGAAGAAGAGGAAGAGGACGTCCTTTCACCAGAGTTGGAGAGGTTGATCGCTCAGGAAGAACGTGAAATGAAGCCTCACCAAGAAGGAACCGAACTGGTGAACTTAGGGACCGGAGAGGAAAAGAAAGAGGTAAAAGTGGGAACCAGTATGACCGCACCTATCCGCCAAGGCTTGATAGCCCTTCTTGGAGAATATCAAGACGTCTTTGCATGGTTATACCAAGACATGCCCGGTCTGGATTCCGACATTGTGCAACATAAGTTACCGTTGAATCCTGGGTCTTCCCCAGTTAAACAAAAGCTACGAAGGATGAGACCCGATATGTCTTTGAAGATCAAAGAAGAAGTAAGAAAGCAATTCGATGCGGGTTTCTTAGCTGTGGCGTGGTACCCGGAGTGGGTGGCCAACATTGTCCCGGTCCCGAAAAAGGACGGCAAGGTTCGAATGTGTGTAGACTATCGGGACTTAAACCAAGCCAGTCCTAAAGACAATTTTCCTCTGCCACACATTGATGTATTGGTAGATAATACAGCTAAGTTCGCCCTTTTCTCATTTATGGATGGTTTCTCGGGGTATAATCAAATAAAAATGGCACCCGAAGATGTAGAGAAGACCACTTTCGTCACCCTATGGGGGACGTTCTGCTATAATGTGACGGCCTTCGGGCTCAAAAATGCTGGGGCAACCTATCAGCGGGCCATGGTGGCATTGTTCCATGACATGATGCATAAGGAAATAGAGGTCTACGTAGATGACATGATTGCCAAATCTCGAACTGAGGACGAACACCTCGTTAATCTACATAAGCTGTTCGGAAGGTTGCGGAAATACCAACTGAAGCTAAACCCAACCAAGTGTACCTTTGGGGTAAAGTCGGGAAAGTTGTTGGGATTTATCGTAAGTCAGAAAGGGATAGAGATAGATCCCGAGAAAGTGAAGGTCATCCTTGAAATGCCGGAACCACGCACGGAGAAGCAGGTTCAGGGGTTCTTGGGCAGGTTGAATTATATCGCGAGATTTATCTCGCAACTCACCCCTACCTGTGAGCCCATTTTCAAGCTATTACATAAGAACCAGGCGATCCTGTGGAACAATGACTGCCAAGAGGCCTTCGAGAAGATCAAACAAAGTCTCGCAAATCCCCCGGTGCTCATGCCACCTGTAACAGGAAGACCTCTTTTCCTGTACATGACCGTGTTGGACGAGTCTATGGGGTGCGTGTTGGGTCAACACGATGATTCTGGGAGAAAGGAGCAAGCCATCTACTAGCTAAGCAAGAAGTTTACCGTATGTGAGATGAATTACTCAATGCTGGAAAGGACGTGTTATGCTCTGGTATGGGCATCACATCGGCTTAGGCAGTATATGCTCAGCCATACCACATGGCTTATTTCCAAAATGGATCCCGTGAAATATATCTTTGAAAAACCGGCCCTCATGGGACGAATCGCTAGGTGGCAGGTACTATTATCTGAATTCGATATCGTTTACGTCACCCAAAAGGCGGTAAAGGGAAGCGCCTTGGCAGATTATTTGGCCCAGCAACCCCTCTAGGATTATCGGCCGATGCACCCTGAGTTCCCAGATGAAGATATCATGGCCCTATTTGAAGAGAAGCGGACGCACGAGGACATAGACAAATGGATTGTTTGCTTTGATGGGGCATCTAATGCTTTGGGCCATGGAGTAGGGGCAATCCTTGTATCCCCGGATGATCAGTGTATTCCTTTCACGGCTAGGCTAGGTTTTGATTGTACCAACAATATGGCCGAGTACGAAGCATGCGCCCTCGGGGTTCAGGCGGCCATTGATTTTGATGTAAAACTACTCAAAGTGTATGGAGACTCAGCTTTGGTGATACGTCAGTTGAAAGGAGAATGGGAAACTAGGGATCCGAAGTTGATACCCTATCAAACTCACATCTTGAGGTTAGCCAAGTACTTTGACGACATTTCTTTTCACCACATACCTCGGGAAGAGAATCAAATGGCTGATGCATTAGCCACCCTGACATCCATGTTTCAACTTGCCACACACGGGGATCTGCCGTACATCGAATTCAGATCTCAGGGCAGGCCGGCATATTGTTATGCAATAGAGGAAGAGCGGGATGGGAAACCGTGGTATTTCGACATCAAACAATATGTCGAGAACAAAGAATACCCACCAGGGATTTCTGACAATGACAAAAGGACATTGAGGAGATTGGCTACTGGTTTCTTTGTAAGTGGTACCATCCTGTACAAACGGAACTACGACATGACCCTCCTACGATGCATAGATGCCAAAGAGGCGAACTTCATGATTGAGGAGATCCACGAGGGTTCATTTAGGACACATGCCAATGGGCATGCCATGGCCAGGAAGATCCTTAGGGCCGGTTATTACTGGCTCACCATGGAGAGCGATTGTTGCGCCCATGTAAAGAAGTGTCATAAATGTCAGGCATACGCGGACAATGTCAATGTTCCGCCACATCCTCTGGATGTTATGTCCGCCCCTTGGCCTTTTTCAATGTGGGGGATAGACGTTATTGGGGCCATCAAACCCAAGGCCTCGAATGGTCACCGCTTCATTCTTGTGGCGATAGACTACTTCACCAAATGGGTTGAAGCAACTTCTTATACCAATGTCTCGAGGAGTGTGGTAGTCAAATTCATCAAGAGGGAGCTAATTTGTCGATACGGACTCCCTAGGAAGATCATCACTGAAAATGGCACCAATCTGAACAACAAGATGATGCAGGAAATGTGCGAGAATTTCAAGATCCAGCATCATAACTCCACCCCTTATCGGCCAAAGATGAATGGGGCTGTAGAGACTGCAAATAAAAATATTAAGAAGATTGTCCAGAAGATGACCGTGTCATATAAAGACTGGCATGAGATGTTTCCTTTTGCCCTACATGGATATAGAACTTCAGTACGAACTTCTACTGGGGCAACGCCGTATTCCTTAGTTTATGGGATGGAAGCAGTACTCCCATTTGAGGTAGAGGTTCCTTCTCAGAGGATAATAGCAGAGTCAGGCCTAGGAGAGTCAGAATGGGCTCAATCATGCTACGACCAACTCAACCTTATTGAAGGTAAGCGTTTGACTGCCATGAGTCATGGGCGTCTGTATCAACGAAGGATAAAAAACGCGTTTGACAAGAAGGTACGTCCGCGCAAGTTTAATGAGGGGGACCTTATGCTGAAGAAGATGTCCCACGCTGTTAAGGACAATCGAGGCAAGTAGGCCCCGAATTATGAAGGACCTTTCGTGGTGAAAAGAGCTTTTTCTGGGGGTGCTTTGATACTCACCAACATGGATGGCGAGGAGCTACCCTCGCCCGTGAACTCCGATATTATTAAGCAATACTACGCTTGAAGTCTGGGGCAATCGAGAGGACCGTTGCATGTTCTTTTACTTCTGAGTTTTTGTTCTTCTTGGTTTCCTCCAGGGATTCCCTTTCACTGTAATTGTCTCGTTTCTTTAAAAGAAGAGGAGATGGGTTAGGCTTCAGTCCTCCCTTTGGTTTTAAACCTTGTGTTAGTTTATAATCACCTGAGCCCTCTTCGCTTTGGTTCATGGGGTGTCCCAAACGCTTAAAATTAAAATTGGACCTAACCAACTTTCACTAAGGAAATCATCGCATTAGAAACATTCATACATGCACATGCACATGCATATCTTGTGGTAGCAGGGAGCAGAATCGTCTTAGGCCACGGTCAGAAGTCAAGACAAGTCAATGGCGGAAATCAACCAAGGTAAGACGATGACCGGTCACGATTGGCCGCGTATTGTTTGTCTCCTACTTGCAGGTACTTAGGGATGGAGGCAAATGGAGGATAGGGTCACGGTCGACCGTCGTCTCTTCCCGGCACTAGACAAGCAGAGAACGTCACTGCAAGACAGCCTAGTATCCTTTGAATTCACAGTATTTTATTACTATCGTTTGTTTTAAATAAGTAATCGACGCCTAACTCTAACTTAAGTAGGTTCAAGTAGGCAAACACTAAACCATAAGGGGGGGAGGCATGATTAATGTTTCCCCTTAAAAAAAAATTGTGCAGGTTAGCTCGCCTGGGCGAGCAACCCCTGCATTCAAAATATAAAAACGAGGGAGGGGAACGTTTTTGTACCCAAAAACTCCCCCCCCCCCCTCCTCATTCAAAAGAGAAAACTCTCGAAGGCTTGCTGTTTTTGCTCCCCTAAGCCACTTTTGGTTGCGTTTTGCTTTCATTTTTGTTGTTTCTACTCACTCCAACAAGTAAGTATTCAATCCTTGAGTTTTTTTGCTTTCCGTCGGTGCATTTTGTTCATTTTGGTGCTCTAAATTGTCAGAACATGCTCATGCTTGTGGGGCAGTTTTGGATTACTTTTTATGCTTGATTTGTTGAGTTAAGGATTTGTGTGAGAAGGCTTTAGGCCTATGGTGTATTCTGAAGCAATGGGGCATGCCACATTGCCCCCATTCTCTTGCAATTTATGTCTAAACATGCGCCCACCAAGTGCTCGGTGAAATGCCCCAATGACGTATGAATCTGATTTTGTAAAATTAGGATGGTGGGACTGTTTTATATATGTAGGGACAGCATAGGAGATTCAAAATAGGTGCCCAAATGCAATTCCAAGCTTAGGAACCCAAACTTGTAGCTTCAATGCAAGGAAACATACTCATGGCTAAGAACCCAAATTTTGGTTTTAGAATTAGAAAAGCATGAAAATTAGGACTTGCTTGTGAGAGTTTTTGCTCGAATTTGGGCTGCCCCATGTTTGATGCTTTGCATAGAGGTAGCATGGAAAACACCTTGCAATAGTGTGTATATATAGGTAAATAAAAGGGGCATGAAATTCTTTGCAAAGGGTGAATGAATATTGAGGTCGCTTCCTAAATGAATGTATGATAGCACAAAATTCCCTTTTAAATGCAAGTGTGTGCATAATGCAAATAGCTTGCCAATATGCATAAGTGTGAGTGAAACAATAAAAGTTTGTATGATATACATTTCAAATATGTGTAGGTAGTTTGTAATAGCAAATGTTTAGGATGTAATTAAGTGTAAATTTTGACGCAATGCCTTGAGCGTAAAAGTGTATGTTCTTTTCAAAATGCATATGTATGTGTGACAATTAGAATGTGTCGGATGTCCTTGTATGTTGGCATAAATAGTAGGATATTCTACACATACGCATGTGCATAAATAGATTACATGAGTTCGTCCTAAAATCAAAGGGATTAGCATGTCATTTTTATGTTAAGATAAGCATTATCTTGTAAAACTAACTTCCCAAATGTTTATTCTCGCAGGAAATGGCCCCAAGGAAGCTTGCCTCAAAGAGATCCAGGAAGGATAAAGCGGCTGAAGGAACCAGTTCCGCTCCCGAATATGACAGTCATCGTTTTAGGAGCGCTGAGCACCAGCAACGCTTCGAGGCCATCAAGGGATGGTCATTTCTCCGGGAGCGACGCGTCCAGCTCAGGGACGACGAGTATACTGACTTCCAGGAGGAGATAGTTCGCCGTCGGTGGGCATCGCTGGTTACCCCCATGGCCAAGTTCGACCCAGACATAGTCCTCAAGTTTTATGCCAAATGCTTGGCCTACAAAGGAGGGTGTACGAGATATGCGATCTTGGGTGAGGGGTCAGTGGATCCCATTCGATGCGGATGCTCTCAGCCAGTTCCTGGGATATCCTTTGGTGCTGGAGGAGGGCCAGGAGTGTGAGTATGGCCAGAGGAGGAACCGGGCCGATGGGTTTGATGAGGAGGCTATCGCCCAATTGTTGTGTATACCAGGGCAGGATTTTGCCTGGACTGCTGCTGGAAGACAGGTGCGGATCATGCGCACCAACATGACCACGTGGCTCAGTTAATCGTTGATGTACGCTATCCTGACAGGGATGAGCATTCACGTGGCTCAGTTAATCGTTGATGCCATCTATCTATTTGCAGGTATGGCGCCTACCAGGCACCCTCTGGACCCGGATAAGTCCAACAGGGCCCTGGGATTTCCCGCTTTGATCACAGGACTCTGCCAGTCGTTCGGAGTCCCCGTCGCACCTAGCAAGGTGATTCGGCCGCCCATCACCCGAGCTTTTATTGAGAAGTATTGCACGCAGAGATAGGCCTAGGGGGATGCTCTGCAGGCCGCAGACGCGCCGCCACCTCATCAGGCTGGCCCAGCTGGATCATTTGACACGGAGCAGTATTTACGGCATTTGGTTCGCCAGCAGGCGGCCAACCACTGGGCGCATGTACAGACCCATGATTGTCTTTACCAGTTGAGCCTCAGCCTGCAGAGCCAGGGTTTTACTTCCTTTCCATGTCCTACTCCGGATCAGTTCAGGGCAGAGGTCGCATGGCCCGGAGATTGGCCTGAGGCCCGGGCAAGAGAGGCACCAGCAGAGGCACCAACAGAGGCTCCCGACGAGGCAGATGAGGCCCGCGAGGACGAGGAGATGACCGATTTGCTTGATTTCTTGGGAGGGAGCAGAGCCACATGATTAGGAGATCCCTAGATCCGTATTTATTTTTATGTTATGTTTATGTTTCCATTTTTTCCTGTTACGTATCATCTTATTTTTGTTTAACTAAGGGACTAACGTTTGTTTCATGTTGATTGACTTTTGTTTTGTACATACATATCGTTTGAGTCGTTACGTTAGTACTTGTTTTGCTGTTGTCAATAGTGTTTGTAGAAATTCCGGAATCGCGTAGAATTTTTTCATTTAGGAACGTCGTCCTAAAAATAAAATGAACCAAAATCATGATAAGAAAGAGAGAAGTGTAGTGAATAAAATGTCCGCGTATATAAAGAAAAAGGAAAATGTGCATAGAAGGATTTTTATAAAAAATACGTGTAGAGGGATTCTTGTGTGTGTGAATGAGTGTATATAAAGAAACTTTTGCATGAACCATAGGTGTGCGTTGGAGAAAAACGAAAAAGAGCTATGAATGTAAATAGGGTTTGACCATGTGACGTAAAGAGAGAGAGTTCCAATGCATATACAGAAAAAGTTTGTCATGTATAAGAGTGTAGATATACAAAGAAAAATTTCTTCATAGAGGACCATAGGTGTATAATTTTGTGAATATATAAAAATGAAACAAAAAGGAAAAAGAAAGAAAGACCGCGAAGGTCGACATGTTATAGTTAAGAAGTATAAATCATTCGTAAAGAGCAAACGTATCTTCTGGAAACAAGGGACTGATGCTAGGAGTTTATTTTCCGGAATAACCGAGATAAGAATGGATGAATTCGTTGAACTGATGGGAGAACATAATTTGGAAACATTGGGTCGATTTGTGTAAATTCCCAACCGTAGTATCACAATGCCATAAACGGAATGCTTGAGTGCCCACCTGGCTGTAGCCGTGACTAATTTTGCACGTTGTTTCCAAATCATCATTGTCGCGCGTGCCTTATGGAATAATATGGAGGTTCGGCCCGAGACCGACACCTTGACACCTAAATTTGTTTTGCCCAGATATCAAGATTGGTTTCCCGCGATAAAAAGCCCCATGGAAACACAACCTTAGACTCTTTTGAACCTTGGCCTATCAAAAGAAACCTCATCCTTTCCCCCGAAGCAAAGGACAGCGGAATCTCCTCAGGGGAGAGCGAATAGAATGCTAAAACCCGATTTCCCAAAGAAAGGAAAGGAGAAGGAGAAGTGAAAAGAAAGAAAAGGAAGAAATAGAAAGAAAATAAAAGAAAAAAAAAACAAAAGGAGAAGAAGGATTCCCAATCAAAGGTCGGGAGAAAGTAAAAAGGAAAAGATCGAAGGAAAACAGAGTAATTCTCGATCAATGAAAGAAAGAGAACAGGAAATCTTCAGACCAGATGAATTGTCGGCAAGATAAGTGACTGCCGGCAAAGGAAGACCCATTTTCGGTGTCTCTTCCTTTCGAATCGCCGTTCTCGACTGGCGATATCCCGCCCCACATAAAAGGAAAAGACCAAAACACTCAGCTTTCTCTCCAAAACACTACCCTCGAGAAAATCCTATTGGTCCGTGATCGTACGTTTGATCTTTGATTTGATAGGAAATCGTGTGCAAAATAAAGTCATGGTGCAGTTATGGTTTGGGATTAGGGTAAAACACTTGCTTGTGTGAGTTTTTATACGCTATGAGTGATTTATTCCCAGTTTCAGCTTAACCCGATGTTTCACCTGCATGTTCATTTAAAAGCTAAATGTTGACATCCTGCCCTTCATTTTCGGTTACAAGGAAGATTACACTTGGCATGAATATATTGTTTCTCTAAGATATGGTGCTCTCGCGAATGATTTATTTTTTCTTTGCAAAAAGCAGGTTCGCCTTTTTAGGTGGAAAAACCCGGTGGACCATTCGGTCCTGCCAACAAATCTTATTCGGAGACCCATGAATTGATTGCCTAGCGCTGTTCATGCGTCCTCCACCATCGAGTCTGGAGCCCCGTGAATTGATTGCCTAGCGTTATTCACCAATTCTCCATTCTTAATCTTATTCGGAGACCTATGAATTAATTGCCTAGCGCTGTTCGCCAACTCTCCATTCTCAATCTTATTCGGAGACCCATGAATTGATTGCCTAGCGTTGTTCATGCGTCCTCCACCATCGAGTCTGGAGCCCCACGAATTGATTGCCTAGCGCTATTCGCGAATTCTCCATTCCCAATCTTATTCGGAGACCCATGAATTGATTGCCTAGCGCTGTTCATGCGTCCTCCACCATCGAGTCTGGAGCCCCGTGAATTGATTGCCTAGCGCTGTTCATGCGTCCTCCACCATCGAGTCTGGAGCCCCGCGAATTGATTGCCTAGCGCTATTTGCCAATTCTCCATTCTCCAATCTTATTCGGAGCCTCATGAATTGCGTTTTCGTTCATGCATCCTCCACCCAAAGAGTTTGGAGCTATGCTTCATGATTGACTAGTGAGGACCCTCTAGTGCAATCCTCCATCCTCGCCTTTTTTTCGGAGCCCCATGAATTGCGTTTTCGTTCATGCATCCTCCACCCAAAGAGTTTGGAGCTATGCCTCGTGATTGACTAGTGAGAACCCTTTAGTGCAATCCTCCATTCTCCAGAGTTTTTCATCATCAAGGGCGGATCCTCTTGACTGAGAAATGTGATCTTTGTTATTTTCCCGATTGATTCCTTTGCCAAATGTGTATATGTATATTATATTTGTTGTTCTTGTTGTTGTTTGTATTTTGTTTTGTGTTGTGCAGAAAAAAAAGGAGTAGAGACGAGAGTCGTCATGGACTAATCACGGAAAGGGCAAGACGGACGAAATCAGTGTCTTATCTTTGCTTTTCTCTTATCTCCGATAAAAGGTAAGTAAAGAGGGGCAACTGTCATACCTTAATTTCGTCCGGGGATTATTACTTGATGACATGCAACCTTTGGTTGGCCGCTTTGAGATACTTGGCATCCTTTGTTGCACAATATGTGAAGTCCCGAGACGTGTCCGAAATCAAAAGGAAGCAGGCTTACGCGATCCGTGAAATTCCGTAATGTGACGGAAATTGAAAAGAGGTGTTTTTGCGCAATCCGTGAGTTTCCGTAACTTCTTCGAAAGCTAAAAAAGAGTAAATATATAATCCGTAAGGATTCGTAACCTTGCGGAAGAAAAATAAGTATCGTTACGAAATTCGTAGAGTTTCGTAGCGTTACGGAAAAAGAATTACCAAAAAAGTAAAGAGGGTGCATTTAGTAAAAAGGGGGGTACAAATAGCAATCAGGCCCACTTGGGCCTTCCAGTTTCTTCCTCCATAAGGCGGTTGCTTCTGGAGGAAGCAACCTTGCTCGCCTGGGCGAGCTGGGTGGCAAGCTCCTCCCCTATTTTGCTATAAATAGGGGAAGAAGTGAAGAGGAAAGGGGTTCAGCCTTCTTGGCACTTCTTATTCTCTCGAAATTGCTGAGGAAAATTGTTTCCGTGAAGAAAATCCAAGCCGAGGCGCTTCCGTAACGTTTCCGTGAGTAATTACGCGAAGATTTTCAACCATTCTTCGACATTCATCGTTCGTTCTTCGTTTTCTTCAGTCTTCAACTGGTAAGTACTTCAAACCGAGCTTTTCAATTCATTATATGTACCCGTGGTGATCCCCATTTTGTTTCATGTATTTTTATTCTCATTTTCATTTACTTTCCGTACCCCTTTTTGACGTGCTTCAGTCATTTATTTAAGTCATTTCTCGCCTAATCAAAAAATAAAATAAATTTCCACCGATCATTTGATTTGTAATATCCGTTAATTTCAGTTAAAATGAATTCCGACCGTTCAATCGTGCCGTAACCACGTTGGAAATAAAAAAAGAGGTAAAATAATAATATAATAATTAAAATACCCTTTTAGTAAAATAAAGCGAAAGAATCAATCAGACGCTTTCTCTTTGGGATTTCTCATTCTTAATCGAATTGACTAATAACTAAAGTGAAACTAAGGCTAAAATCAACTCGCCTAGTCAAGCTCGTCCACAAAAAAAAAAGGGTCACTTAATGGGGTTTGAAAGTTTATCATTTCAGTTTTCCTTATCAAGTAAATGGATCATTTTTAAGGTCCAACGCCTTAAAATGATCACCTTTCAAGTAAAAAGAATCACTTGATTCACCCTTAAGAAAGAACTACGTAGGTCTGATTTCCTCTTCGATGGAGGGTACATAGGAGCAAGAGCCTCGCTTTTGTCGACCTCAAAAATAAAAAGAAAATAAAAGTTAAGATAACACAATTTCCACAATTCTAAAAAATAGGTTGTTGTCCTTCGAGACAAACGTAAGAGGTGCTAATACCTTCCTAAAACATAAATACAACTCCCGAACTTAGAATTTTCATTTTGACCGGTTTCCTTCGATTTTTTCGACGTTTTCCACAAATAAACGTTGGTGGCGACTCCGTGCATCTTTCCTCCTTTGGAAAGCGCACCCGTGAGCCTCGCCTCGCTCGCCCGCAAAAGGGCATGTTGCGACAGTATCCATGCCAAACACTGAGGATCCGTTCACTTTTGTTTTTTTCCATTATTTGTTCACCATGGGTATGTTTTTTTGACAATGATCGTCACAAATGTTGACTGCACCTACGACCGTAACCATCGTGTCGTACGAATAATTGCTTCTATTTTACACTGCTGCTGCATAAATTAATTGCTTACACAGTCACGATACATATAATTTTCGTAATATTTTTGCGTCACGAGCGGTATATTTTGTTTACAATTTTTTCGTGCTAAACACCATGGCCAATGATTTTATATATTTAATATTGCATGTGAAAGGCTTTTTTTGGATGGTTCACTGCTATTTTCCCCTAATACTCATATAGTACATCTTTTCAATTCGTCTACAATTATATGCCTCACTCCATATTAAATGTATAAAAATATATTTTATTTTTTACCAACCTCTACTTATTTCAAACATAACCCAAATAATATTTACAACTATTTAAAACAATTCATATTATAATTTATTCATTTTTTAGTGACGTACAAAAAAAATGCATGGTCATTATTATTATTAGTAATATTACTTACGTATACTTTTGTCTTTACTTTTTTTTTCCTACTAATCATCATATATTAACAAAAATAAAACACTTGGCCTGCCTGCACCACCAGACGACGTCAATTGCCAGTTCTTTTGCATTCCCCGATTCATCATACAATACATCTTTTCACGAAATTCGTTGTGACTCTCGCACTTCTCCTGACCACTCATCTCCTTTTACATCCACGCTCCATTCGTTACCCATTTCGTTACCCGAAAAAACACTGAACCGCCACCCAACAACAGAAAACACTCGTGGTCCTAGTCAACCCAGACCGAGACAACCATGAGTTCAGACTCACCGTCCCAATCAACCGACACAACCACCACTTCAAACTCATCATCTGCATCTATTAAAAGCAAGGCAAGTGTAAAACGAATAACTGAGTTACCTTGTGGATTTTGTCGGTACATCCTTACGTTTTCTTCATCTTCTACTAATTTGTTATGTCTATGAACCACGAAAACTATGAGCGTCAACTATTTTCTTCGATTTCTTCTCCTTTCACTGTCACACACCACAATAAAACTGTTGTTTTTGCGGTGTTTGTTGTGTTCACTGATATTAAAATCGCAATATTCCACTCATGCATACAGATTAAATGTAAGGCACTCCTGTTAGGATCCCTATCATCAAATTCACATAGCATTCTGTTTTTTTATAATTTTTGGCTGACCCAAATTGAGCAACTCATATAGGTTATATGTAAATTAACTAAACTTTATTTGAATATACACCAAATATGACTTTCATTTACTTGCACTTTTCTGTTCTTATTCTTTAGTCTGAATTCCACTAGAATGTCATTATCGCAGTACCGTGTGTCCATCAAAATCTAAACTTCTTAACTGAACACGTATTTGCTTTTACTCATTACAGGCTCATTAATTTTATTCTCTTATTTTAATTGTCCACATATTTATGTGACATACTTCTTTTTAATTATTGCATTGTATGTCACTATAGATTCAATTTCCAGTTAATCCACAACCCTTAATCTTGCAGTTCACAGCACCATTCCACAATGATACGATTATCTTATTTATCCTTTTTTTTGGCTTCTTTTTTTCTTTCATTTTCATTGCCATATTCTGATTTTGTTTTTCTGACGATGGTTTTTGCAGGACACCATAGATGTGCCTTATTTTTACCACCAACAATGGCAAGTATACCCTTGCTTTGTCCACTTGAGATATCTTGGAACAACGTTTTTTTATCAGAGTTAGACAACATCACAACAAAGTCTACTTTGCCGATGGACTAAACCACTTAAGAAAAAATTTGCAAATTTATGAATCTGTGACCATTACATTCCTGGCAATGTAAAACAAATACACTTTTGACATTTTTTTCACCCCCGATCTACAGCACCAGAGCTGCGGGAGGCCACTCTTGTTCTCAAGAGAGTATGTTTGGACAATTCAAATTACACAATCAATGCTTGGTGCACCGGGACCGCTGGTAACCATAAGAACCTCTTCCAAGTTCCTTATACAAATTGTAGCTTATATATGACAGTGTTTTTTCTGCCATGCAGAGACTTCAAAATAGTGTCATGCCACATGTAAATGCCTGCGGTCAACACATGACCATCCTCAGAAGAGTTGGACCTCCATTACAGTGGAATGTTGAGGTCTTTCATGGAATGAACATATATGTTATACAACCATGGTATCAATTCTTCAAGGATATTGATTTGTCACACGGTGATGAGGTCTCCTTCTATTGTAGGATCTACGACAAAATATGGGAAATGGTGATCCGTCGCAAAATAAATTGGAATCGTTAAATTCTTTTTGTAATTTTAACTTGTCTATCTTTTTTAATTTGCTGAACAATTTCCATATTTCACGTTGAACACTACATATATTATGAATATTTGCTATTTGCAACTTCGGTTTCTTTTGACGTATTAGGCCCATTGGCTTTCTTTGCATTCGTTGGGCTGTAGTCAGCACTTTGGTATTTGCACTTTGGTATTTGCACATTGGGTTTCTTTTCATTCGTTGGGCCCGTTGCCTTTCTTTGCATTCTTCGACCCTACGCACCAGTTTGAATTTTTTTATATCAGCCATCTTATTACAGTGCACATTACAAGAATTTGCCTAATTCCACAACTTAAGCTACCAAAAACCATTTGCCTAATTACATTCCCCCCTCCTACATTATCAAATTACACTCCTCTGCTACACAATAAACACAATAAGAAGCAAATACAGACCCAACAAACAACCAATACATTCCATAAACATTTTTCCTTCATCTTCATGTCACTAATCCTGGTTTGCAAACCCTTTTCCCTCAACTTCAATTCATCGACCTCCTTCATCAAGTCCACAACCATAAAAATGCCTCCCTGGATTTTCCTCAGTCCACGATGTCACTAGTGGAGCCTCTATGTTACACAGACAAAACACGCAACTTCGGGCCTCAGAGGTATACGATGACGAACTCCTTTCCATGGCACCACTACGCAGAGACACCGACAACTACACTAAATTGACAGATAACTCTTCATCCCATGAAAATATTCACATCTAACAACTTTATACAATTTTTCCTTCTAAATTGTCCACAACAAATACATGCATCTTCAAAACTACAACACATAATATAACAACAAAACTCAAAACGGTACAACATTTAGGAAACCCAAACTGCAAAAGAAACATGAATCGAAACACCACAATAACAACCAAACAACAAAACGGACTACTCAACCAAACTAAAACCGTTGCTATAATCACATACACAAAACACAAAAACAAACGAACGATTGTTTATCTAATATTTGTAGATATTTGCCTAATATTTGCAGATCAATTTTTTTGGCATGACAAACACAAAAACAAAATACCAAACTCATGTCTATCCCTATCTCCATGTTGGTCATTTTCCCAATTCAGATTTTGGTTTTCTAAACTCTCAAGCCTCTCATAAATTCCCTCTGTATGCTCCCTCAAAACTTGGTTCATCCTTTGAGTTAAGGATTAGAGAAGACACTTGACACTTAGGAATTTTATCAAACAAGTGGGGTGCAAGGAAATTTAATGACTACAGCTACTTTACTCTTTGTTTTTTTTTCTTCTCTTTTTTTTTTCTACTGAATTTAATAAAGAACAGCCACAAGTTGTGCAATTTTGTTCTTTTATAACACAAACTGCTTCTAATAACGAAATTCGTAACCTTGCAATCAAACTTTTAAGTTGCAACAACAGATTCACTAGATTAGCATTCCCCACAAGACAAGCTCATGTTTAACACTCAACAAAAATCAACACCAAGAACAAATATGCAGCAGAGTATGAAAAGAACAAGAAATTGAAGAAATCAAACAACCAAATTGCACAACCCAAATTTTAGCAAACAGAAATTAGGGTTGTGTCAAAAGCAGAGTATGAACAAAATTGATTAATATAACGGAGAAAAAGGTAATTCAATTCCAACCCTAGAACTGAGGTCTGATACCAAATGATGAGAACCCAAGTGCTTTGGTTCAAAAATCGGATCTTCTAGGATGGAATTCGCGCACCAAGAAGAGAAACCCAGAACAAGTTTTTAATTTCATTCCATTCTCAGTTTTTTCTTTCTTCATCACCTTCAAAGAGTGAACTTTCTTATTTCCACAATAAACGAACGATTGTTTTTCTTATTAGGACGGTTATTCGGTCACAATTGTACTTCACCACTTCAGTCTTCGTAAAATATATTTCGCAAACCACATAACATCCATGTGAAAAACTACAACTCTTAACAACACACAACACATTACAACATTCGCCCAACACAATTTGCAAAACGGACATCATTCACAAAACCATAATAACAACCAATTCAATATATAGGACAACTCAACCGAACTAAAACCCTAAAAACGAATATCAACTGAGGTCAGCAACGATACCATCATCAACCTAGTCCGAACAAACACATGCAAAAGGAAAGGGAGGTTGCGAATCTGCACCCAAAGCTCCACCAACCTGGGCTTTCTTTCGTCCTCTGTTTCAGTCGTCCTCAATGGACACAACGCTCTGCTTTGATCGTTTTACCGCGACGAAGACAACGCTCTGGTCGAATCACGACTTCTGCTACGGTATCGCAATAATCGCTTAATCGTCGGTTGTGGTTTTTCAAAAGGGGGTTGTGGTTTTTCAAGAGGGGGCTGTGGTTTTTCAATTGATTGTTTCCTTTGCTTTTGAAAAAACCTTTTGGGGAAAGCAAAAAAGAAGTCGAGGAATGCTTTGCAACTTCAATCGCGCGTGGGGGGACAACAGACACACAAGTCAAGGCATCCATTTACTATCGGTAACAAGAAAAAAATAAGGACCGTTAGATTTATTTTTCACTAATCAGACAGTTCGCATTGCTTAATTTTTAAAATGTAAAACTTTCGTAGGGTGCGAAAGTAGTTTCACTTTCGCACCCTAGACATCATCTACTATGCAGAACAATGTTACTACGAATAGCTTTAATGCAATATTTATGGCATAAGTTAACATGTTTTGTGCAAAGTAAACAAAAATGACATTCTTTACAACGTACCTCTTCTAAAAAGTACAGGTAGTCCTTCTCTGGCAGCTGTAATTGCATCAAACTGCTCTCCAACTGCAGTTCTTACACTATTAGCAGACCATTTATTAGCAGAACCCTAGCAGACCAAAGCTATCAGCAACATTATTAGTCCTTTGTCACTGTTAAAGAACGAGACCTATCAGCAACAGTGTTTGGACCTTAATTAAAAAAACAGGTACAAATAAATTTAGTGGCAAAATTTAACATAAACTTTTACACTATAAGCTAAAGCCAAAATATAAAAACACTGATAAGGGCTGCTCAATTGAATTGCCAAAAATCCAACCAGGTTGAATTGCCTCACTCCCTCACTTCCTTATCACAGACAGTAACATTGCCCAAGCTCCACTACCCGCTATCCAGCTCCAAAAAAATTAAAAAAGTTCACCAATATGATGAAAAGAATTCAAAATTTCTAAAAATTACATCATAACCCAAGTGGAAGTGGATGACAGGGCAAAAAATACATCATAATAGGTACTGTGTCCAAATATCTACATGTTACAATTTTTACAGGGACTGCTCCCGAATTACCTTGTCCATATCCAAGTAGTCAAGCAGTTAGAGAGAGGTCAGAAAATAAGAGAAAATGCTAAGAGAAAAACGTTACCTGCCATCCATCAGGATTCCGGATCACTGGAGAAGATGATATTACAGTCTCTAAGTCAGTACAACTAATGGTTCCATTAGAGGATGCAGAATAGACCATACAATCATTCTCATGGATTAAACCTACAAAGTTTTCCATTTAGAACCAAACATTTGGACTTCAGGCTAAGACAAAAAAAATAAACCAAAACATGAAAGAAGCATATCATTCTTCTAGTGTTAACACTTAATGGACAAAAAGAAGGACTGGCAGCTTCAAGTATATTACATTTAAAATCTCATAGGCTCATCACATGAAAATGCTAGGCTCCACTATTGTTTAGGATTTATAAAATTCACATACAAATTTACAGTGTCAAGCACTAAGTGTTTGCAACTTAAAAAACACTTGACATTATAAACTGATGAAGTTATATTTCTAAGTAAGGACAAAGGAACACAAGAGGGCTGTTTGGTTTGTTTTCTGTCTTTATTTTCAGTTGATAATTTTTCATTTATAATGACAAAAATCTCATCTTGTATTCTTTTTCTTTCTTGTCTTCAAGTTTTAGTGAAAGAACTTAAAAACAGAATACGGAATGCAAACATGGTAACAGTTTTGTAGTTATTAATGAAGATGTGTGAACTGAAAACGAAATCAGAAAATAAAGCAAATACCTTCAGAAACGTCCATTATTTTATGACTATGCACACTATACTACAAGCATCTCTTTCCTAAACCATGCTATTGAAAAATAGTTGACAAAAAAAAAACGAGTTAATCACATGCCACTTAATGACACGATAACAAAGATTAACAAAAGCCAATCAATATGAGGAGCAAGAAATAAAGTTATGCAATAAGATATGGTTGCTCTTACCATCAGTCCGCAACCTTGGTCGTGACAGCCACATTTTCCGCCAAGACCCATCATATTTTGATTGAAGTATCTTATAATTTTCAACAATTCCAGATAGCTTCATAAAAGAGACTCCATAATCAGAAATGTAATTTTATATGCAGTAGAAATTCTATATTCAAAACCTTTTATTGAGTTTACCAGCCAAGCCTCAAAAAGGAAGAAATGCTCTACCCAAAGAGAAGAACAGTGAAAAAGAGTAAGAATGAGCAAAAAAGAAGAGAGAAGATAAAAAGGGTTATATTTTATTATTTCTCAGCAAAAATGTGATGGTTTCAATAAAAGAGTTATAGTTCACTGTTTGATAAGACTTAAGAGACTAGCATCGGTAACTGCCACCAAAATTAAAGCAGTAGGTATAATCATATTTAATTTAAAATTAAATTAAAGATACTAAGACTAAAGTACTGCTCCACACGTAGTTGTAAATAGCAATTGCCAACAACATATAATATTAGTATTTTAATAATTTAAATATAAGTAGTTTAAAATGTTTTGCACTGTATTTGCTTATTGATAATAATTTATAATATTTAATAATAAAATTTATATAAGTTACAAGAAGTTGTAATATATATAATATTTTATATTCATAATTATTTATGAAATACTTAGAAATACAGTTGGGACGAATGATATTTTTTATCCTTTAACTATTTTCATACTTCCTATGATTATCACATTGATTATTCATGTATGAAACTTGAGTGAAATTTATTTATTAATATTATAAATTTATATATATTTTTTGTTTAATATTACTTAGTCTATTATATTAATTTTTTAAAAATATTATTTTATTAAAATCAATTCAATATGTATGGCACTTGAGTGAAATTTAATTATTAATATTATAAATTTATATATATTAAGTTTTTTTTAATATTACTTAGTCTGTTATATTAATTTTTTAAACATATTATTTTATTAAAATTAATTCAATCCTTTTGAATCAGTGCCTCGAATGACAGACCGGTCCAATTTTTAAAATCTCCCTCAAAATACACAATTTTTGGGAATTAATTTTTGTATAATGACTTTACCCAATTTGCAAGGTGGGATTCACTCCCATTGGCTGGTAGAACCCCTCTAATTGAGGTGGAAAGTTGGTGTATTGGATGCTAGGCCCTCCAGCTTCCAAAGCTAGACTTACTTGAACTTATGAGTTATTAGTTTCTTCCAACTATTTCAACAGACATTATTTTTATCAAAAAGCAACCTAACAGGATATCAACAAGATTTTAAATCAATTGGTTGAATAAATACAAAAGTTATTATAAATCCTCTAATATCTATTTTTAATTTTATGGATATAAAAAAAAAAAACTTAACAACTAAAACTTAACGTAAATTTACCCTTCGATTAGCTTGCCATACCCTGAAGTGATTTCATAATAGTAAGAACCTATGAAGCACTGACACCGACACAGACAGCGGACACAGACACGTGGACACCTGTAATGTCCAAAATGTAGGACACGGACATGGCTATATATGTGTGTGTGTGTGTGTGTGTGTGTGTGTATATATATATATATATATATATATATATAATTAAATAAAATAAAATTACATAAAATTAAATATGAGCAATATGCATAAAAGATCTAAATTAAAAATCAAGATTTATATATTCATCATCATCTCAAAAGAACTTTTCCTATGATAATGAGTCACAAAAAATACTAAGAGACCTCATTATACAATTTGTACGCTTTGTTTCTTTACAAAAAAAAATTATAAAGTAAGATGATGAATTAGCAACTTCAAGTCTTCAAGAATTTCACAAACTAGCAATCATTATTGAAAAAGACACTCTCTAACTCTGGTTCATCTAAAGACAACCTAGCAATTTCAAGAATACCACAATCATCAAGTGATCCAAAATCATTTCCAGCTACATCCCACATTTTAGTTTCCTCTTGATGATATTGTGGAGTATTCCTTGAGAGAAGTTGTAGGTTGCTATGAACAAATACTAAATCTTCAGCTCTATGTGGTGCCATCTTGTTTCTCTTTAAATAATGGATAAATGAATATGTACTCCAATTCCTTTCACAACATGAAGATGAACAAGGTTGCACAAGTAGCTTAAGGGCAACCTTTTGAAGTATTGGAGCATTAATGCCATGAACTAGCCACCAAGCTTTTGAATCCATTTGACCTCTATCATTTAAAGAATCAAGATCATCAAAACCTTCTCTTCCATCCAAGAAGTTGGCAAACTCAATATTCACTTTCCTCCTTACATCCACATCAAGGAAGAATCTCTTGAAGTATTTTAATCTTTCATGAGTGAGTTCCATGTCTTGATGTGGAGGAACTCGATTAGAATCTTCACTTAGCCATTCATGACTATAATATCTACAATTAAAAAGAAATATATACATGATTAAAATTTATGTAATTCTAAAAAAATGTAAGTAAAAAAGTATAGAGTTAATTACCTAGGATTTAAGGAATGAGCTAAACAATGGAGAGGAGTGCTACTCTTAGTCCAACAGTCAATTAATATAGAGTGCACTACCTCATAAAAGGTTGATCCTTCACTCTCCTCCTTTCTCTCATATTGATATATGGCATTCTTCACCTTTTCAATCATTGAATCCCACATCTCATATACTAGATGGAGAGATGAAGCTTCCGTATCAGTTCTTCTAAGGACATCATAGATAGGGCTAGTGAAAGAAAGAATATAATCAACCTTATCCCACCATTTATCATCCAAAAAAGTATCTTTCACAAATTTAGCCTTTGCAACATCATCTTCCTTATAAGAAGACCATTGGTCACTAATGACCATCTCTTGTAGTCTTTTCTTCAATTGCTTGAATATCTTGAGCATTACAATAGTGGAGGCAAATCTTGTTAGAGCAATGGATAGCAATTTCAATGAATTGAAAATTGATAGTCTCATAGAGTGACTCATGACAAAGTTTTTCACAAACATTGCATCATCCGCAATTTGGGTGATCCAAGAACATTCTTCATAAACAACATTATTTTTTTCTGTATTCTTGACTGCACATATGTTCTTCAAAGCAAGATTTAATGTATGGACAACACACGGAGTCCAATAGATGGAAGGTAACTCAGCCTCAATTATTAAACCTACTGCTTTACAAACGACTGCATTATCCGTCACTATTTGTACAACATTTGAGTGTCCAACCTCCATAATTACCTCCCTCATATGTTTGGCAATGAAATCCTTATCTTTGATCTCATTTGAACAATCGATGGCCTTTAAAAACATAGGTCCACTCTCCGTGACAACCATGAAATTAATAAGAGATCTTCTTTGCGGGTCACTCCATCCATCACTAACAATGCTCACACCCTTTTGGCTCCATGCATTTTTAATTGGTTGTAACAAGTTCTCCACATGTCTCCTCTCATTTTGAAGTAATGTTGTCCTTAATTTATTATAACCTGGAGGTTGTAACCATTGATCTGATTATTGGCAACATAGGCAAACGCCTTCTTATAATGAGGATTTCTTGCTAAATGAAAGGGCAGCCTCGAAGAGTAAAGCATCCTAGCAATTTCATGATCAAGTGTCTCTCTAGCTTGCAAATTAAAGGCATTTTCTACAGTTGATGTCTTTCTCTTTTTTGGATCAACACCAAGAGTGTTTGTATTCATTTGGTGTTGAGTAGAAACCGGAGGCTATGACAGATTTTGTTTTTGACTTCTCCACCCTCAATGTAGCCTCATTGTCTATCTTCTTCAAATCTATAAGTTTGGCAATTGTTACCTTTTGTCAAACTCTACTCCCTTTCTAGTCATCTTCAACAAGTGTGCCCTCACTCTAGTGTAAGACCCATTAAAGGTAAAATCACAAATATTGCATTTTATCTCATAATTTCCACCACCACCTACACTTTTTATCTTTGTATCATAGGTCCATAAAGGTTTGGTATCATCATCTTGTTCTTTAGCTTGACTAGGACTAGAAGCATTCATCTCTACAACAATTTAAAAAAATTAAAAATCAATGTAAACAATTTCTAAGTAAAAAACAAACAACAAAAAGCAATTTCTAATCAATGATGTTCTTGTCTTACTGGCCATGTTGTAGCTTAATTTTATTCAAAACATGACCATTCAAAATAATTTTAGTTTTTGTAAATTATATTTGTTTTATTTTTTAAACAATTTAGATACCTTTTTTAGCAAATAATTTTTTTAAGAATAAATAAGAAAATAAAGAAAATCACAAGAAAGATAATTTTTTATGGCATCTGCAAAAGATAGGTGCCACAAGATTTACAATGAAGTAAAGAAGAAATTTGATTTTTATATTTTTTTTAACAAGTATTTATAGGAAAACAAATAAGAAAGTAAAATAAATTAAGCTCCGGCTCTTAAGTTACAATTAAGTTATGCATAAAATGCTATTTTTTATTATCCTGTAACAGTTTAAATTCATAGACATGTGTGAAATGTTTATGAACTAAAATATTCAAAATTTGAATTTACAAAAAAAAGTTATTGTAAAAGTGATCTATTACAATTTTTCCCTCTGCAACATGCATGTTGTTATTTCTTTAATTACTTAGCAAATAACTTTTTTAAGAATAAATAGGAAAATAAAGAAAATTACAAGAAAGACAATTTTTTTACGGCATCTGCAAAAGATAGGTACCACAAGATTTACAATGAAATAAAGAAGAAATTTGCTTTTTATATTTTTTAACAAGTATTTATAGGGAAAAAAAATAAGAAAGTAAAATAAATGGCGTTGGGGTACTTGCAGCCGATAATAACACAGAGAAAGAGAAAGAGAGAGAATGTGTAAAAAGGTTAAAGGCGTTTGAACAAATGTGGAAGCATAGACACTAGACAAGGACAAATCAGAGGCGAGGGACCTAACGCACATCAACCCTTCAAAGGCCAAACTTTTGTTCTTTATGAAGAAACTAGAAACGGCAGCGAGAAAAACCAAAAAAGAAACAAGGAGCAGATGAGAAAAGAAACAATGGCCTACCTGCGCGGGGGAAACAGAGGCGACGACGTGCAACAATGGAGGCGTTTGGTTCGCTTGCGGGAAACGGCAAGGAGAAGATGAAGAAGAACCATTTTCGTATTTGGTAAGCAGTTTTTAAATAAATAATAAAAATAGTTGAGGCTTGTTGGGCCGCGTCACGCGTGTCCACTTGGTGGGCCGCGTCCAATCGCGCGTGTCCTGTTGTTCAACCGTGTCTGGTGACAGCGGAAGAAACGGACATCGTGTTGCACCGGAGTCGTACCCGCATACGTGTCCGGTGCGAATTCGACGCGGGACACACCGATGAAGTGCCGCGTTCGTGCTTCTTAGGTAAGAACTAATATTCCAAGTTAATAAGAATCAGTATTCATGTATCGTTAGTTATTGTCATGGTAACTATGGTCCTATTACTAGGGGGAAAAGGTCATAATAAAATAAAAACCTGAAATTAATGAAACTAATATTATGTTGAACCCTCCAAATTAGGTAATACATTAATATTGATAAAAAAAAAAAAAAGCTCATTTCTTCATATCCTTGCAAGGCTAGTTAGCTACTAGCCAAGAATGCTTCACCAAATAAATAATTGAAGTTTGATCAGATCACCTATACGCATGAGTACGTACAAGGTACAACTAATAATCTAATCAAAACTTTAAATAAAAATTTGCACTTGATTTGGAAATAATTATTACCTTACTCCTTAACACATTATTGGTTTCAATAAGCAATGTTTGGTGAAGCAAGGATGCCATAGTTATGCTTCCTGAAGAAATATATAACAGAAAAAGAACAAAAAAAATTAAGACAAGATCCATGAAATCCCCTTTCAATTTAGTAGCAAGGATGCCATACTCAAAGCGTACAGTTCAGAAACATAGCTAACCTCCATGGTGAAAAAAAAAAGATAGAGATTGACAGAAGAAGAAAATTATATTATATTTAAAGTCATAGTTATGCTTTGAACTTCCATGATCACAAATATAGGACAAATGAACTTCATTTCATATACCACAAAATTTTTACAAAAGGCTTCCTAAACCAGAAAACATCATACAAATGAAATCGCAACACAACAGGAGGCTAATACAGCAATATGAAAACTAGGAAACAATAAACTTAAGCAAAAGCAGGCTTCAAAAAACCCATTTGTAGAAATAAAGAAGAAATCCAAACGCACTTAGTTCAAATGTAAAACCTAAGCATCAATTCTATGAAACCTAGTCCTCTAAAAACATAGAACCCGAAAGGGGGGGAAAATGCTAATTTAGTGTGGAAAAAAAGTTTTGCCTTTGGTCTCTAGAGCTTGCAAATGCGAAATCCTATAGTCCATCTTCCAACAACTGCCCTAAAAAAGAAGGCAATAGCCAATACACCAAAAACCCACCTCAACTGCTATATATATATATATATATATATATATATATATATATATATATATATATATATATATATATATTACCGCATCATCAATCCAAATCTCAAAAAAGTGAGCCACATGATACACCTAGCTTACTTCCAAATTCTAACAAACATTACTAAACCTGGCAGAAAAGGAAAAAAAAACATAAAATACTACTACGCACACTGAATGAAATAAAGTAATAGCATCTTTAGAGCAAAGGGGACATAATACACATACAAAGAATATAAAAAAATGGAACAAAACATGACAGCAAAGCAGAAACCACAATTAACCACAACCACTAATGTAAAAGCAAAATGCAGATTCCTATTCCATGATGAAAAAAAAATAGTGAAAATCTATGTCAATAGATTCCAAAAATTACCTAGAACCCCGTAACAGTCAAGGAGTCCGCGAGGAGGTTTCACTTGCTTCTTTGTGTGCTCCAAAGATAGCTGAAACCCGTCGAAGTTCAACCGCCACGACCGATCACCATTGCTTGAATCTGACATAAGTGAGAGCTGCTCCTCGCAGTGAAGCTCCACCGTCACAATTATTGAGTTAAATAAACGTGGAATTCAATTAAAGTAAGGTTAAGAGAAAAGAAAATATAATTATTGAGTTTAAATAATTATACCTTGGCAAAGCCTTCAACGGTGCCGGTTTGAGTGCTGAAGAGGATGGTGACCTTCTTGGTGTCATCGTCAACTTCGATTTCGGGAAGCTTCTCGATGACGCGTTTAGGAGGCTCGAGAGGCTTGGCCTTGGGGGAGGAGGATCTGCACCAGATGAAGACGACGACACAGCCGATGAGGACGACGAAGAAGGTGGTGAGGAGCATGAGGAAGTCACGGTTCTCAAGGAGGAAGGAGCGGCTGGATGATTGGCAGTGGGGTCTTTGAGGTGTGCGGTGGCGTCGTGTGAGTGACTGAGAAAGGGAGTGATACACGCTTTAGGGTTTGGAGGGGAGGAGTGGGGTGTAGCGGGGGGTGGAGTGGTTGAGAGATGAACGAGAACAAATAGGGTTAGTAACTTAGTAAACACCAATACAAATGCGGTTCCTTCTTCAAAATCATCGTAGTTTAAGTTTTTAATAATTACAGAAATGCCACCATGTCACATTCTAAAACGGTTTTTCATAACCGTCTTAGAATGTGTGTCATAAAAACAAAATACAGTGATCTTAATTACAAAAATGTCACCGCGTCACATTCTAAAATGGTTTTCGTATAACTGTCTCAGAATGTGAATCGTAAAAAACAAGTATTTTAGTAGTGAGTGAGACTTCTCTCCGATGTGTTTTGGTTTCTAGATATATCTATCTTTCATGATGATGACTAGGATTAAGAGAATACTCTAATGTTAGGAAGGAGACCTTATTTTACGTTAGTGGGTATTAACCCTTTTATAACCACTACTCCCATCAAATAATAGATATATCTAGAAACTGCTTCACTTAAGCCCACGACTCATTTACAACTTAATCCATAACAATTAATTATTTATTTATTAATCCTTAATAAGTGTTGGGTAATCAATGCTCTCACAAACAAAATTACCCACACCCACAAAGAACCGTGAGAACACAACAAAGATTGCACCGTAGGAAAAATAATAACAGACACAAGAATTTAACATGGTTTGACACCTCATGCCTATGATCACAAAACTGTCTCAAAAATATTTCCCTATCACAAAAATGATTACAAGATTGTAACTCACCTCAAATAGTGTATCACTCTACAAACCCGAGTAGCCCACTCAATGGTTATAAGAAATGATAACACTCACACAAAGACATTTTTCTCTCAACAAAGTGACTTGGTTTCACACTCTCTCTTCATGTGTTGTTTCTCCACTAAATATCTTTTCTATTTATAGTGAAGATTGCCACCAACAATAATAAATAAATTATCTAGGAAGTTAAAACAAAAACAACTTCCAATGCATCCATTCAACTGAGGTTCATTTAGTAAAATGCAATCTTTCACTTTGCATTTAAATCACCAAAACCTTAGTGATAAAAAAAATTCAATTCCCAATGTGCATGCACCTTATCTTTTGACTTGAAACTCTACAATAAGTCACATGCCTCTCACATGAGACATTAAATCTTACATTCTCTTGCTTGGCTCACGTGACATTACCTAACATCATGGGCAAAAAAATAAAAAAAAAACTTATCTAATGCACATTCAAATGACTAAATTGTTTCATACATTGGGAACATCATAATTTCATAATTAAGAATACATACTAATCTAAGTCATGATAGTTTTACATCACTTAATCGGCACAATTTCTTCCATGTACCACAAATTAGACTTCTTAATATGAACATAATTAGAAGCACATAATGGTCCAACATAATGCCTTTAATTAAGATGGTACCTATTTACGTTACTCTAGTACAAACATGCATGCAAACATAGACAACAAGTAACAAAATCATATTATAAATGAGCTCAAAGTGTCAACAATCCAATACAAAAGTAAGCATTACACTCAACAATCCTTAATAACAATAATGTTCATATTTTTAACATGCTCAATAAATATTTTGGGTGATAATCCCTTTGTCAAAGGGTTAGCTATCATGAGATTTATGCTAATATTTACTATTGACACTCTTTATTTATGAACTTCTTTCACGACAAAGCACTTTAATTCCATATGTTTAGCACCTTTAGAGTATTTGTTGTTCTTAGAGAAAAACACTGTTGTGGAGTCATCACAATACATTTTCAGTGGCTTGCCAATACTGTCGACAATTTCAAGCGTTGAAATAAAGTTTTGTAATTAGCCTGAATTGTAGCCTCAAATAATCATGCTACAAATCCAACTTCCATAGTGGATGTAGAAACAACAAATTGCTTTGCACTCTTCCATGATATTGTTCCTCCGGCTAAAAGAAATACAAAACCAAGGGTGGATTTTCTTGTATCCACACATCCAACAAAGTCCGAGTCTAAATACCCAATCACCTCAAAGTGATCAAATCTCCTATATGTAACCATGTGATCCTTTATTCCCTGTAAGTATCTTAAAACCTTCTTTGTAGCTTTACAATGTTCCATTCTCGGATTACTTTGATATCTTCCTAACAACAAATGCATATGGAATTGCTTCCATTTGTTTCCATTCCAAATCATTCTTAAGACATTGTGTGAGACTAAACTTGTCTCTTTTCTGAATTGGAATGGGCAATGTTGAGAAATTTTCCATCCTGAACCTCTAACACTTTATTAACATATGCTATCTGGGACAAGACTAACAATCCTTGTGATATGTTTCGGAATATTTATATTCCTATCACATAGCTTGCCTCACCCATATCCTTCATTTCAAAATTACTAGAGAGAAACTTCTTAGTCGACCAAGATCATTAGTTGCAAGCAAAATATCATCAACATACAGAATAAAAAATATAACCCTACTCTCATTGACCTTCAGATATATACACCGATCAACAATGTTTTCCTTAAATACAAAGGAAACAATGACATCATCAAACTTCAAATACCATTGGTGGGAAGCTTATTTAAGTTCGTATATTAATTTCTTTAGTTTACATACCATGTATTTCATTCCTTCAACTAAGAACCCCATTGGTTGGTCCATGTAAACATTCTCCTCTAAATCTTCATTAAGAAACCCAGTTTTCACATCCATTGGATGTAGCTCCAAGTCAAAATGGGCTACCAATGCCATGATAATCCTGAAGGAATCCTTTCGTGAGACTGGTGAAAATGTCTCTTTATAATCAACACTATTTCTCTAAGCAAAACCCTTAGCAACAAGTTCGACCTAGTAACATTCAAGGTTTCCATAAGAGTCACGTTTAATCTTAAAAACCCACTTACAACCAACTATCTTGCAACCTTTTGGCAATTCTACAAGGTCCTAAACACCATTATGTTCCATGGATCTTAACTCTTCTTTCATGGCTTCCAACCACTTATCAAAATTATCACAACTTACGGCTTATGAAAATGAAACTAGATCATCATCAATAATGCTTAATTCAATTTGTAATTCATGTAGATATACCACATAGTCATTTGAAATAATTGGTCTTATTTGTCTTTGAGACCTCCTTATTGCTACTTCTTGTCATTCTTCTACAATAGGTTCATTTTGAATCATGGGCTCATTATCGTGTTTCTCTTCTTTGTTGTTGTTTGGAACAACATCTAGAGGAACACTCACTTTACTATCAGAGGCACAAGTTAAAGGAACTTTCACTCTAACTTTTTTACTTTCCACATTCCGTGGTACTATACTCCCATTTATTTCACCATTTTCAATGAACCTTGCATTTCCAATTTCAACAATTCTCATACTATGATTAGGACAGAAAAACCTATACCCCTTTGATTTTTTTTTTTGAATAACCAATGAAATATCCACTAATTGTTCTTGCATCTAGTTTCTGTTCTTGTGGATTATAAATCCTTATTTCTGCCTGACAACCTCAAACATGCAGGTGCCTTATGCTAGGTGTCCTATTAGTCCACAGTTCAAAATATGTCATCATAATTGCCTTGCCAAGAACCCTATTCAACAAATACATGATAGTTTTCAATGTATACATCCACAAAAATATGAGTAAATTAGAGTTACTTAACATACTCCTAACTGTATCCATTAATGTTTTGTTACGCCTTTCTGATACACCATTTTGTTGTGGCGTACCTAGCATTATGTATTGCGCACAAATATCACATTTTTGAAGGATTTTAGAAAATGGACCTAGGTGTTGACCAGTTTCATCATACCTTCTGTAGTACTCACCATCTCTATTAGACCTGGCATCCATTACTTGAGATTTCTCATGCAGTAAGTAGACATAACCATAACATGAATATTCATCAATTAATGTGATAAAGTGTTTTTCCTTTCCGAAAGAATTAACATCAAAAGGTCCAATGTTAGTGTGCCCAATTTCAAGAAATTAAGTGCTTCTTGTAGCACTTTTCTTTGTGTGTTTTGTTTATTTTCCTTTAATAAAATCCACACAAATATTCATATCATTAAAATCTAGATTTGGAAGAATTCTATTCTTTGCTCATCGGGAATCATTCATACATTGAATTGCCTGTGCTTGGGTCGGCAAATTCTCAGAGAATCTATCTCCCTGAAATCCAAAAGTTCCATCTCAGCTCAGAGAATCTACCCACCAAGCCTAATACCAAATAAACCTCATGCTATACTAGTAAAACCAACAATGCTTCATATCAGACCTACCCAAACTTGACAAATAAACTGATACTCAGAGATAAAAGCCCCCATGACCTATAATGCAGCAAAAATGGCAGAAAGAAAAGCTAAAAGACTCTGTATGTTCTATGATGAACCCTTTACGCCTGGACATTAATTGAAACATAAAAGATCCCAACTCCTGGTGATGGAAATGGAGGATGATGAGCTATTAGATGAAAAAATAGAGGTGATCAAAGAGAATAAGGTGATCACTGTGACATCTAATCAACGGGATAAAGCTCAGCAACCAATGAATGCTCTCTCAGCTTCGACCTATCAAACCATGAGGGTGAGTAGAGTGCATAATAAGAGTTGCTGCAAATTTTGATTGACAGTGGTAGTACACATAATTTTTTGGATTTGGAGCTAGCCAAGAAGCTGGGGTGAGCTAGAATCCATAACCCCACTCCCTGTCACTATGGAAAATGGTACTCAGTTGGAGGCATTATACGTATGCAGACATTTTTTGCCGCAATTACAACAAACTCAGTTCACATTTGATGTAATGGTGTTACCCCTTGGCTGTTGTAATTTGGTGTTAGGGGTGTAGTGGTTATAAACTCTAGGCCTAATTGTGTGGGATTTTGCTAGGCCAGAAATGGAGTTTTCTATGGAAGGTGTGAGGTTTGTTCTCAGAGGTGCTAAATCCTCTAACATCAAGCTGATTAATAACAAAACCTTCTCCTAAGTGGTCCCGCAAGGAGCACAGTTATGTTTCTTGCATATAGGTAGCACAAACAACTACTTGGAAGTTCCATCCCGCGCACTCTCATCAGTGCAAGCTACAACTCATGTATTACTAGACCTCATTGCTACTCTCATTTAGGAATTCCAGAATATCTTTCAAGAACCTACTCAAATTCCCCCAAGGAGAGCTGGTTTTTATCACAAGATTCCTTTAAAGGAGGAGTCTATTCCCTTTAACATGCGACCTTATAGGTATTCTATCATTCATAAGGATATAGTTGATAAGTTGGTGGAAGAAATGCTTAACCAAGGTATCATCTGGTATAGTAAAAACCCCTATGCATCCCCCGTGGTGTTGGTTAAGAAAAAAAGATGGCTCCTAGTGCCTTTGTGTAGATTACAGGAGGCTCAACCAGCAAGCAGTCAAAGATAAGTTCCCAATTCCACTTATTGAAGATTTGATGGATGAGTTGAAGGGTTCCTCTATCTACTCCAAGTTGGATTTGTGCTCAGGTTATCACCAAGTGAGAATGGAGGAAGGAGAGGAGTACCAAACAACATTCAAAACACATGCAAGGCATTTTAAGTATTTAGTTATGTCCTTCGGCCTCACTAATGCACCAGCCTCATTTCAATCCTTAATGAATTATTTGTTCCACTCTTTCCTATGAATATTTGTTTTCATCTTCTTTGATGACATACTCATTTACAGTCCAACATTGGAAGCCCATGTGATACACCTTAGATCAATTTTTCACATCCTCGGAGTAGAAAGGCTTTTCCTCAAGTAGAGCAAGTGCACTTTTGCCACCTCATGAGAAGAGTACTTGGGCCATTTTATTTCCCAAGAAGGGGTGTCCACTGACCCTTCTAAGGTCCAGGCAATTGCAGATTGACCACTTCCCACCAATATAAAATAGCTTAGAGGATTTTTAGGGTAGGTTGGTTATTATAGGAGATTTGTACAAAATTTTGGCAGTATTTCCAAACCTCTCAATGACATGCTTAAAAAGGACTGTTTCCAATGGTCGATAGAATCTAAGGATGCATTTCACTATTTGCAACAGGCTTTAATATCCACACCCATTTTAGCCCTTCCAAATTTTTCCAAACCCTTTGTGGTGGAGGCAGATGCCTCAGGTTCAGGAGTTGGGGTTGTGCTAATGCAAGAAAAACACCTTATTGCTTACATCAGTAAAGCTTTGGGCCCTAAACAACTGGCCATGTCTATCTATGAGAGGGAATTCCTTGCTATTGTCTATGCAATTCAAAAGTAGGGTGCCTACCTCTCCCATGGTCACTTTATCATCAAGACAGATCAAGAGAGCATTAAATTTATGTTGGAGCAACGCTTGAATACTCTTTTTCAATAGGTCCGGATGACAAAGCTTATAGGGTTTGATTTTGAAATTCACTATAAGGAGGGAGCTAAAAATGTTGCAGCAGATGCTTTATCCAAAAAATCAAGTGTTGAATTACTTCCCCTTATGCTCAGTAATGAGAAGGAATATCTATTAGATCAAATCAAAGGCTGATGGTCCTCAGATTTTGTCTTATAGCAACTGATAAATGAGATTAGTGTTGATCCTCTTAAACGTCCAAAGTACTCTTGACATAGAGGTGAGTTGAAAAGGAAGGGCAAGCTAGTTACTGGAGAAAGCCCAGAGCTCAAGCTAGTTATCTTATAATGGTTACATTACTCCCCTTTGGGTGGACACTATAGCCGAGATGTTACAGCTGCAAGGGTCAAATCCATATTTTATTGGAAGGGCATGAATAAAGAGATCCAATAATATATTAGGGGTTGTGATACTTGCCAAAGGTACAAACCTGATCTTGCAGCCTCTCCGAACCTTTTACAACCTCTACCTATTCCTCATTGGGTATGGAATGTTATTAGTATGGACGTTATAGAAGGCTTACCACATTCTCATAGTAAGCAAGCTATATTTGTGGTGGTTGATAGACTGAGTAAGTATGCATGTTTCCTTGCATTAGCATATCCTTACACGGATCTAGATATAGCTCAATTATTTTTAGATCACATTGTCAAGTTACATGGCTGGCCAACCACCATTACTTGTGACAGAGACCCCATTTTCGTTAGCGGGACTTGGAGTGAATTAGTTCAGCTACATGGTACTTCAGTTAACAAATCCATGACTTACCATCCACAAACTGATAGTCAAACTGAGGTGGTGAACAAGTGTTTGGAAACTTAACTTTGATGCATGTGTTCTGGAAAGCCCTATGGATGGCCTAAATGGTTATCCTTGACTGAATGGTGGTACAACACCAACTTCCATTCAGACCACAACCTCTTCCTACTAATTCCACTATGTCATTCAAGAAAGCAGAGCCTGAAGCTATTTTGGATAGAAAAATGGTGAAGAGGGGTCGTGTGGCTACCACCAAAGTACTCATCAAATGGAAAGGTCTTCCTGTAGAGCATGCCACTTGGGAGTTCTACTATGATTTGCTCAAGAAATTTCTCTCTTTCCATCTTTTTTTAGGACAAGGATGTACTTGGGGGGGGGGGTATTGTTACATCATTTAGGAAGCTTAACTTGTGCAAAGGAATGAATAACATAAATATTCCATCAATCTTCTTCCCTAGAATTTCTCTCTCTACATTTCCTTTTGTTATCCCTTACTCATCAGGAATTATTCATACATTGAATCCCCTGTTCTTGGGTCGACGAATTCTTGGAGAACCTATCTTCCTGAAATGCCCCTTAAGACTACCTTCTTGTGGAACACCATTCTCTCCACTACGCCAAGGCTCGCAACTTGGACTCTGCGCGCTGAGTGTTTGATGAAATCCCCCAACCAAATTTTGTGTCCTGGACCACCATGATAGTAGGCTATAACCACTTGGGTCTTTTCAACAGTGCTATTCACATGTTTCTCCAAATGGTTCCCCCTGGAATTTCTGACCAAGTTAATGTTTACCTATGTTCTTGCCTCGTGCGCTGTAGCTTAGGCTCTGGATGTTGGAAAAAAGGTTCATTCCTTCATTGTAAAACTAGGGTCTTCTGGGGTTATTCTTATGGCAAACTCATTGCTTAACATGTATGCAAAGTGTGGTGATTCTATTATGGCAAAGGTTGTTTTTTACTGGATGAGGCTAAAGGATACATCAACTTGGAATACTATGATTTATATGCATATGCAGGTTGGTCAATTTGACCTTGCACTAGCACTATTTGATCAAATGACTGACCCAAATATTGTCACTTGGAATTCCATCATCTCTGGGTACTGTCGTCAGGGATATGACATCAAAGCCCTCGAAACATTTCCTTTTATGCTTAAGAGTTCGTCTTTGAAGTCGAATAAGTTCACATTGCAAAGTATTCTGTCAGCTTGTGTGAATCCTGAAAGCTTGAAACTTGGGAAACAAATCCATGCACATATTGTAAGAGCTGATGTTGACATCACTAGGGTAGTGGGGAATGCCCTGATATCAGTGTATGCTAAATTGAGTGTTTTTTGTAACAACCCCCCTCATCGATACGATATCACTAACTCTAAAATGTGACATTTCAATTTTAAGTGAAAGCTCCATTAATTTGATTATGAAAATGAGTGTAAATTTTGTGATATACATTCATCAAACAACACACAAACACGTGAATAAATACACACTCACGCGCGTGCACGCACACACACACACACACATATCAAACCACTATACATCATTCATATGTGAGAACATAATTCAGTTTTTACATATATCTAAACCTGAGATTTACATGCCCAATCAAAAAGAGTCAAGGAATCAATTAAGGAAGAGTTGATAACAAAACGCAACTCTCTCCCAAAATAAATTACAACGTTATCACGTCGGCTTGGCGGCTCCAACAAAAGACTTCCCTCCAAGTGACCTATTGTTGCTCATCTGCTCCCATGAATGAAAGTTTGAGATCCTTACAAAAACCAACCAAATGACAATGATTAGCAAGAAAATAATAACAATAACCACAATCATTCTCAATAATCCATCAGTTCAACATACATTTAACAAACTAGTCATCTACTTTTCCATAATTCAAATCAATTATGCTCAAAATGATGCATGCACCTGACTAAACTCTAAAATGCAATGTGATACCATTCATCATGTTACTTATGTTAGTGTGTTGTCTGCTTGCACACATGTGGGATAGGTAGAATAGGGTAAATGTTACTTTAATTTGATGAAAAATGTTCATAACATTGAACCCAACTCTATCCACTATGCATGCATGATTGACCTGCTTGGATGTGCTGGATTACTTGAAGAAGCATATAATTTTATTAGAAATATGCCTATTGAACCAGATGTTGTAGCTTGGGGTTCACTTTTGTCTTCGTGTAGGGTTCATAAAAATGTTGATTTGGCTGAAGTGGCTGCTGAAAAATTGCTTCTTATTGATCCCAATAGCGCTTGCTAATACACTTTCAACTTGTGGTAAATGGGATGTTGCTGCCAAGGTTAGGAAGTCAATGAAGGAGATAGCAGTAAAGAAAGAATAAGGAATCAGTTGGGTTCAAATCAAGAACAAAGTCCATATTTTTGGGGTTGAGGACTCTCTTCACCCACAAAGAGATGCAATCTACCATATGATTTCCAAAATATGGAAGGAGATCAAGAAAATGGGCTTTATTCCTGACACCAATTTTGTATTGCATGACCTAGAGCAAGAAGTGAAAGAACAAATCCTTAGACATCATAGTGAAAAACTCGCCATTGCATTTGCATTAATAAATACTCCAGTGCATACTACACTGAGGATCATAAAGAATCTTAGAGTCAGTAACGACTGTCATTCTGCCATAAAATATATCTCTTTGCTTGTGGAAAGAGAAATTATAGTAAGAGATGCAATGCATTTTCTTCATTTCAAGGATGGTTCTTGCTCTTGTCAGGATTACTGATAGAAGAAATAGTTGAATTTCATGTCTTAAAGGGAATGATTGGAGGAATGATTGAGTCAATCAAGCTTACAGATGAAGTCTCATATTACCAAATTGGACATGTTCAGGAACGTTGGATTTGAATCAATCACTTCAGATAATTCAGTGAACCCTCTTAGGCTAGTATGTGAAGGTTCTAACTTCTAGGTGTTTATATAAGTGATAACCCATTCTTATTGATTGATGATGACTTACTCTGGAAGTAGTAACAGTATTCTACTTTAGTTGAGTAGGCAATTTATTCTTTCTGCTCTGTTGGCCCGCAGGAAATTTGTTCTACAATGAGCATAAAAGCATTTCAAGGAGTATAAAACATATATATACAAGGAAAATAAAAGGACCAGTTGTTGTTGTTATATGCAGATTTTTACAAAATATTACAGTACTTGGAAAAAAGTAGTTATTAAAGGCAATGTTTTAATTTTTAAGTTATAGTTGTGATTGCAGTTTGATTGCTATCTTTTACATTGTGGAAAATTGCAGATTAATATAGTCAATACAACCACATTTGTCATTTTCTGTCACGGTAACTCTAAATTGCAATTCTGGACCGCCGTTTATAAACCTTGATTAGAAAAAACCAATCCACTTAAAAAATTTAGTTTTCTAATGTTGGAGTACAAGTGTAAGGTGAAGTCCCACATCGAGTAGAAGTGAAAAAGTTGAGCACCATATAAGTGAGGAAAAGACCCATAAACTTGAGCCTTAAGGTTTTGGGTTAAAGTATGGTGTCAAGTTCTATTATGTGGTTGCTCATGGCTCATTGATGTAAATCTCCCCGGTGTTTAATCCCCTTGAATTCCCCAACAACTGGTATCAGAGCCGATGGTTCAACTTGGTGACCGGCTCAAACGAGTATGATGGCGGTGATGGATCCTTAGCCTCGAGCATCCCTTGTATCGAAAGTCTTCTTGGCGGTGGATTGTTCGAACCTGGCAAGTGCACCAGATCGCACAAGTAGTATAAAATGGTAAGAACCGAGTATCGAACTCTCGGGGAACTTGTGTTACTTGGTAAAGCTATATTCAGTGAATAGGTGTATTGTATGAAAAGATATGTGTGGACTATGAATAGGTATGTAAACTAACTATTAAAAAGGAAAATCATGTGAGTAATGATGTGTAAAGACAAGTAGACAACGTGTTGGTCTTCCTATTAGGTGCCTGATGTTATAAGGATATAATGTATCCTGTACAATTAATTGGAGTTAGGGATAAGACAGATATCAAGGAAAGTAGCTTAAACCACAGTCTCACGACTACTGTTTCACTCAAGCACAAGTGTTTAAGCTTTTCATCAATAACAACTAGCAAGAGGTCCAGTCTTTACACTTAATCTCATGCCATAAAGTCAAGATTGCATAAATAGAATCAAACGGACTTTCACAAGCTTATAGTGAGGCTTGGCTACAAAAATAATTGGTTTTTCTAGGATTCAAAGGCTTAGATTCTAAGAGAGCATAAATTCTAGACTTATCCAAGTAATCTTTTCAATACAATTAGCTTACTCACTAGCCTTTCACTTTAATTTGCATTTGACCTTATTACAACAACACACACTTTCTTTGATTGGTTTCTTTCTTCTTTTTTTTTTCTTTTTTTTAACACAACTTATTTGTTGTGTGTGCTGATGTGCTTTACCTTTTACTTTACATCCCAGTTAAATCCCCCAAATTTTGGGGTAAATTGCCTTGAACCATATGCTCTCCTAGAATCTAAGCAAGGTATCTGGAGATATTCATTCAAGTTCAGGGTTCAATTTTGAAAGTGTAATTTATCTCACAAAGGGTGCAAAGGATACAATTATAATTCAAGGTAAGCTTTTTGGTCAATTGGCTTGTATATACAATCATGGCCTTCATCATGTCCATATTCATACATTTCATTCTAAAATTCAGAGATTGATGCGAAGACTATTACTCAAAGCTAGTCGTTCACTCACAGTTTAAGATCACACTCTCACCGGTTATGGTTCAAGATTTTCTTTCTCGATCAACCTGTCTACTGACTAACAATTCTAATTGCAAGCTCACATTCTTGTTCTTTCTTTGTCTAACATACACACTAGCTCAAACTTATGAAAAGAAACACAATCTTCATCACAATCATGCATTCAATCCAAAATCAGTTTATAACACCCATTTCACAAAATGATAAAAGTGTTTCACTACATATTCATCAAGATCAAGTTAAACTATTCCGTATGCTTCAAAACATGCATACTAACTTTCCACAAAAAACACAAGTATATATAAACATCAACCAAAATCACTAAAACAATGTACTAAAATATAATAGTTATGATAATTGTCAACATAAACAGAAGGACAGGAATTTAAGAATCCTGTGACTGATCCTGTGTCTCCTCCTCATTCATCAGATGAAAAACAGGGGAATCAGAGAGAGCAACAGCTTCTCCAAATGTTGACTCTGTAGGGTCTTCAGAGATGATAATAATAGGTGAAGATGGGGGAGCTGCTTCAAGTTCGGGAGAAGATGGATCTGCCACTGGAGAATGTGGATCAGCTGGCACTGGTTCAACCTGTGCAGGTGTAGGCTCAAGAGGAGCAACAGCCTCGTCGGATCTCTCCTGTTGAGGTGTCTGAGTTGCAAAGCTTCCACCAGTTCTCACAATCAAGGGTTAAGCTCCAGGCCAGGCCACCTGCTCAAGGAACTGCTCTACTGACAGAATGGACCCTGGAGGAGCTACCATCTGTAGGCTTTGCATAATAATAACCTGTCCCTGGAATAAGCTTTGCAGCATAGTGGTTGTGGTTTGGGAGCTTTGGGCATCTGGTCTTGCTGATGCAGATAGAGGTGCTGGAGTAAATGATGAAGGGATGTCATCTGCTCTAGCCCTAGTTTTCCTTTTTCTCGATGCCATATGTAATGAAAAGAACTCAAAATTTACCTTAGACTACATTTATTCAAGTTGAAAAAAAAAACAGAAATTAAAGGCTGAAATTGACGATGGGCGCTTAGCGGGATACAACTCGCTTAGCACGCCCTAAAAAATATAACACTTCGGCTTAGCGCAACAGGGTGTGCTTTAGCCGAATCAAGGCCACAAAAGATATGTGCTAAGCTCAGCAGGGTTGCGCTTAGCGGCACCATGAATTTCAAAAATTTCACTAAGTATGTGGGCTTAGCGAGCTAGGCCCGCTTAGCGCAATGGCTGCCGCAATGAAATGAGCTTAGCCCAGATAGTCTGGGCTTAGAGTGCAGCTTTCAACAAAAAATTGACTAAGTTACCTGGGCTTAGCGAGTCAGCCCCACTTAGCCACAGGTATCTTATCAGGAAGATGAATGTTCATCCACAAAAGATGAACTCGCTTAGCACAGTAGGCACGTGATGTGTCATCATTTTCTCTTATTTCTTAACTCTTTTTGTCACCATTTTAATTACTAATTAGCCTTAATTGTCAAATTAATTATGCAGTTTTATCATTTGGGCCTATTGGATTAATTTTGTGTTTTTAATTTAATTTTAGCAGAATTATAAGCAATTGGGCTTGAATCCAAAATTGGGCTTGGACTTGAAGATAACAGACTATTTTATTCTACCAAATCTTATCTCATCTAGATATTATTTCATCTAGATTTTATCTTATCATATCTAGATTTTATCTCATCTAGATATTATTTCATCTAGATCTTATCTTATCTTATCTAGATTTTATTTCATCTAGATATTATTTCATCTAGATTTTGTCTTATCTTATCTTATCTAGATTTTATTTTATTTATGGGCTTGGACTTAAAACAGATTTGTAAGCTTTGGGGCTGAGAACCTATATAACAGCACCAAGGTTGTAGTTTGAGCTCACTCTCTTTTTGGTTTTAGTCACTTTTCGTTTTAGGGAGAAAGAATAATTTTAGGTTTTGCAATTCCAATTTTTACTATTCACGTAGCAATAAAATTTCGTTTTCTGCTTCAATCTACAATTTCATTTCTACTGATTAATGGAAGGCTAAGTCTCCAGTGTTGTTTTCTCTTGAGGATCAAGCACAGCTCTCTTTGAGGTTTTGTTATTACTATTCAATTCTGATCAGTTTCTTGTAGAAGCAAGCTTCATGATGATGAATCAAGTTGATTCAAGAAGTTTTGATAATGACAAAAATGATGACAAAAAGCCCAAAGAATGATTTCAAGATTAAGTCAACAAGTTCAAGATCAAGTTCAAGAGAAGTTTGATTTCAAGATTCAAGAAAAGATGAATTCAAGTTTCAAGAGAAGAATTCAAGAAGACTTCACAAAGGGAAGTATTGAAAAGATTTTTCAAAAAACAAACATAGCACAGTTTTGTTTTTCAAAATAGTTTTTACAAAATTTTCTAAGTTACCAGAGTTTTTACTCTCTGGTAATCGATTACCAGTTTCCTGTAATCGATTACCAGTGGCAAAGTTTGATTTCAAAAGCTTTCAACTGAATTTGCAACGTTCCAATTGATTTCAAAATGGTGTAATCGATTACAAGATATTGGTAATCGATTACCAGTGTGTTTAAACGTTGAAATTCAAATTCAATTGTGAAGAGTCACATCCTTTCATAAAAAGCCTTGTGTAATCGATTACAAGGATTTGGTAATCGATTACCAGTGACAAGTTTTGAACAAAAATCAAAAGATGTAACTCTTCCAATGGTTTTCTGTTTTTTTTAAAGGTTATAACTCTTCCAATGGTTTTCTTGACCAGACTTGAAGAGTCTATAAAAGCAAGACCTTAACTTGTATTTCAAAAACTTACAACCTTTACAAACAACTTTTCCATATATTCTTTTACAACCTTTGAATCTCTTTGAACATTTTCTTCAACTTCTTCTTCTTCTTTCTTTGCCAAAAGCTTTCTAAAAGTTTTCTGGGTTTTCAAACCTTGAAAACAAAAGTGTGCTATATCTTTTCTTTCTCTTCTCCCTTTGCCAAAAGGAATTTGCCAAGGACTAACCGCCTGAATTCTTTTTGTGTCTCTCTTCTCCCTTTTCCAAAAGAACAAAGGACTAACCGCCTGAATTCTTTTGTGTCTCCCTTCTCCCTTTTCAAAGAATTCAAAATAACACAGTCTAAGAATTCTTTTAATTCTTCCCTTTCCCTAAAACAAAAGATTTCAAAGGACTAACCGCCTGAGAATTCTTTTGTTTCCCCTTCACAAAGTTTCAAAGGACTAACCTCCTGAGAACTTTGTCCTAACACATTGGAGGGTACATCCTTTGTGGTACAAGTAGAGGGTACATCTACTTGGGTTGTTGTAACTGAGAACAAGAGAGGGTACATCTCTTGTGGATTAGTTCAAGTGGAGGGTACATCCACTTGGTTGTTACAAAGAGAACAAGGGAAGGTACATCCCTTGTGGATCTTTGCTTGTAAAGGATTTTACAAGGTTGAAAAGAAATCTCAAGGACCGCAGGTCGCTTGGGGACTGGATGTAGGCACGGGTTGTTGCCGAACCAGTATAAAACTCTTGTGTTTGTCTTCTTCTTCCCTACACTTTTAATTTTCGTTGTGCACTTTAGTTATCGCTTTTACTTTTGGTTAAGTTTCTTTTCTATTCTTTACTTTCTTAACAACATAGTAAAAGCCTAAGAAGAATTAGATTTTTAATTAGTAAAGGTTCATCAATAATTAATTCAACCCCCCCCTTCTTAATTATTCCGAGGCCACTTGATCCAACATTTCTCCTTTTCACCAATTATTCTGTATTTGTTGCTATTAATCCATGCATGCTTAGTGCTTGATTAATTGTCTCTGCGCTTAATTTACGTTCATGCTTAATGATCAGTTTCGTTCATGATTAATTTGTGTATGTGTTGCATAATCACATAATGACAACCTCATGTTAAATTTCGCTTAGTAATTTAATTTAGGGTTGGATTAAGTGGTTGAACTGATAAAGGATAAATTCTCGTAACCTAGGATAAGAGACTTGCTTGTGAATCAAGGGGAAACAACGTGTTTTAATTCTGATGTTTTCTAATTAAAATTTGCTCGCTGTTTAATTTACAAAAACAAACACCCCCCAATTCGTTATTGTTTTATTACTATCTGTTATGAACGTTTGGTTGACCATTGCTCGTTGGGAGACGACCTAGGATCACTTCCTAGATACTGCATTTTTAATGTTTATTTGATTTGGGTACGACCTCGATCAAATTTGGCGCCGTTGCCGGGGAGCAGTGGGCCAAAGGTTCATAATAGTGTGTAGTTATCTTATTTTGTGTAGCGTTATGTTTTGCATTTCAGTTGCATTCCCTTTTTAGCGAATGTTTTAGCGACGGATTTAACGACTGATTCAGCCTTTTGTTTTGCTGTGAACAGTGCTGAACAGTGATTAGCGACTGGGAATTAGCGACGGATTTTGCAATTTAATTAACGAATTTTGTTTTGATAGTTAGAGTTGTTATTTTTGGCTGAATTTTTGTGTGGTAGCTTCTTTTGATCCATATTTTGTGTGAAAAATACTAGGAGCACTTGGTGTGGCATTATTTGAGAGAGACAAAAAAATTTGAAACTTGTTTTTAGCAAAACATAAAACGGCCATAACTTTTGCTCCGAGTATCAGAATGACTATTATTATATATGCATTTGGGGTAGAAAAAAATCTTCCATATTGTGGCAACCTGACGAAGCCGATTGGGGACTCCCAAACTCCAAAAATCAGTTGTTTACTATGTTTTTTTTTATTTTATTTTTTTAAGTATTATTGTCTTATTTTTCTAAACTTTGCTTAGGTAGTTTTCATAGTTAGACTTTGAATTTTTGTTTGAAATTTTTTGTGCTATCCTTTCATGATTTTAGGCTGTTCCTCACAAAATTTTAGCTCATTTTGATATCGTTTGAATATAGCTGTTGTTTTACCCCCTTGTTAGGTGCTTGTTGAGAAACACATTATTTGCTGCATATAGTGCATGAATAGGGGCAATCCAGGTGATTTACAACCCTTTGATCCTGAAATAGATAGAACCTTTCATAGATTAGTTAGGCATAGTGTGCATCCTGGTCATTATGTGCATTTTGAGCATTTTGAGCATTCTGTTGAGGGTGATTCTGAATATTCGGATTTTGGAGCATTCCACTACTAATTTTTATACTGAGAACATGGCTCAACCTCCACCTCGTGAGAGGACTCTTAGGGAGATGGTTGCACCTGATTTCACTTATGAAAGCTTGTGCATTCAATATCCTGATGAGGGTGTTCCATATGTTCTCAAGACTAGACTAATACATTTGATGCCCAAGTTTCATGGTCTTGCAGGTGAAGATCCTCATAAACATCTTAAGGAGTTCCATATTGTTTGTTTCACCATGAAGCCCCCTGATGTCCAAGAGGATCATATCTTTCTAAAGGCTTTTCCTCATTCTCTGGAGGGAGTGGCAAAAGATTGGCTATACTACCTTGTTCCCAGGTCCATTTTCAGCTGGGATGACCTTAAGAGGGTGTTCTTGGAGAAATTCTTCCCTGCATCTAGGACCACTGCCATCAGAAAAGACATTTCAGGCATCAAGCAACTTAGTGGAGAGAGCTTGTATGAGTACTGGGAAAGCTTCAAGAAATTGTGTGCAAGCTGTCCTCACTACCAGATTTCTAAGCAACTCCTTCTTCAATATTTCTATGAGGGACTTAGCAACATAGAGAGGAGTATGATTGATGTTGCCAGTGGTGGAGCTCTTGGTGATATGACCCCTGCTGAAGCTAGGAATTTGATTGAGAAGATGGCTTCCAACTCCCAACAATTCAGTGCAAGAAATGATGCTATTTTTCTTAGAGGAGTCCATGAGGTGGCCACGAATTCATCTTCATCTACTGAAAATAAAAATCTTGAAGGAAAACTTGATGCCTTGGTCAACCTAGTAACCCAGCTTGCCATGAATCAGAAATCTACACCTGTTGCAAGAGTCTGTGGTCTATGTTCTTCTGTAGATCACCATACAGATCTCTGTCCTTCTTTGTAGCAATCTGGAGTCAATGAGCAATCTGAAGCTTATGTTGCAAACATTTATAATAGACCTCCTCAACAGCAAAATCAACAACAACAGAATAATTATGGCCTTTCAAGCAATAGATACAATCCAGGTTGGAGGAATCATCCAAATCTGAGATGGACAAGTCCTCCACAACAACAACAGCCTGTCCCTCCTTTTTAGAATGCTGCTGGTCCAAGCAAGCCATATGTTCCTCCTCCAATACAACAACAGCAGTCACAACCAAGACAACAAACAACTGAGGCTCCTCCTCAACCATCCTTAGAAGAGCTAGTGAGGCAAATGACCATCCAGAATATGCAATTTCAGCAAGAGACAAGAGCTTCCATTCAAAGTCTAACAAATCAGATGGGGCAGATGGCTACTCAGATGAACCAAGCTCAGTCCCAAAATTCTGACAAATTGCCTTCACAAACTGTGCAGAATCCAAAAAATGTGAGTGCCATCACCTTGAGGTCTGGCAACCAAATTCAAGTGCCTCCACCATTAGCAACACCTGCACCTGAACCTGTCAAGCTTCATTCTACACCTAAAAAAGAGGATGAAATTGTTGCACAAAAGAGAAAGCTTCCTAACAAAAATTTTCATGCAGGTGGACCTTCTTCTAGTAATTCTGACTTACAACAGCCTTCTATCCCTCTTCCATTCCCACCTAGAGCGATTCCAAACAAAAAAATGGAAGAAGTGGAAAAGGAGATCTTGGAGACCTTCAGGAAAGTAGAGGTGAACATACCTCTGCTAGATGCCATCAAGCAGATTCCAAGATATGCCAAGTTTCTAAAGGAGTTGTGCACCCACAAAAGGAAGCTCAAAGGCAATGAAATGATTAGCATGGGCAAAAATGTGTCAGCATTGATAGGTAAATCTGTTCCTCACATTCTTGAGAAATGTAAGGACCCAGGTACTTTATGTATACCTTGCATTATTGGGAACAGTAAATTTGAGAATGCCATGCTAGATCTAGGAGCATCAGCTAGTGTCATGCCTCTGTCCATTTTCAATTCTTTATCTCTTGGACCTTTGCAATCTACAAATGTGGTGATTCATTTGGCAAATAGAAGTGTTGCTTACCCCACAAGTTTCATAGAGGATGTGCTGGTTCGGGTTGGTGAACTTATTTTTCCTGTTGATTGTTATGTTCTTAATATGGAAGAGGGGTTTTCCCATGGTTCAGTTCCAATTATTTTAGGCAGGCCATTTATGAAAATAGCCTGAACCAAGATAGATGTTTATGCTGGCACATTGTCTATGGAATTTGGTGATATTGTTGTTCATTTTAACATTCTTGATGCCATGAAACATCTATTTGAGGATCATTCTGTTTTTCGTACTGAGATAATTGATCAGATTGTTGATGATTATATGTTTGATTTTGATTATGTTCTTTATGGTAGGAAACATCCATTTCTATCTGATCTGCATACTTGTCATTCCTTATGCATTGAATCTGACTCTGAGTTTGAATTTGATCTTGTATCTGATTTTTATGCTGAGAGTGAATTTGAATTTGAGTCTGGTATTGTACCTCTTGATGTTGATTTTTTAGAGTCAGAATGCACTAACCATGTTGCAGGAAGTACATATACTTCTGACTTGCTTTATGAGGTACAGGTTGAGGAACCTTCTTCTTCTTCTCCTACCCTGGTTCCTCCCACTTTTCAGCCACCACCCACACCAGAATTGAAGCCCTTACCAACAACCCTCAAATATGCTTACTTGGAGGACAAGGAAAAATTTCCAGTGATCATCTTTGCCTCCCTTGCTGCTGAGTAAGAGGAGAAGTTGTTACTAGTTCTCAAGAAGCACAAGAAGGCCATTGGATGGACTTTAGCAGACATTCCTGGTATTAGCCCATCTACCTGCATGCATAGGATACTTTTAGAGGATGGAGCTAAGCCAGTGAGGTAGCAACGACTGTTAGACAAGTGGCCTCAGATATCTTAAGAAAGGGGGGTTGAATTAAGATATTACAAACTATTTCCTCGATTAAAATTCTATTTCACTTTCTATTCAAGTTACAAATTGCCTTAATAATGACCTTCTTAAATATTGATTCAAATAGAACAATCTGAATATAAATATAAAACAATAATAAATAAAAGAGTTTAAGGGAAGAGAAAATGCAAACTCAGATTTATACTGGTTCGGCCACACCCTTGTGCCTACGTCCAGTCCCCAAGCAACCCGCTTGAGAGTTCCACTATCTTGTAAAATCCTTTTACAAGTTCTAAACACACAAGGATAATCCTTCCTTTGTGTTTAGAATTCTTTTACAACAAGAGACCCTCGGTCTCTTAATCCCTTAGAGAATTAGAAAGAGAAGAAGAATGAATCTCTCTTGAAAGAGATAGATTTTACAATTTGAGCACTCAAATGATTCCTTAATGAATTGCAATTGAATTGGCCAAGGAATTCTTAAGAGGATAAAATGATTTTGCTCTTTGAGAGAATAAACACTTGTTGTTCTGAAAAACTCTGAGCAAATTTGTGTTCTAAGTCACATATATATAGACCATTGGTGGTCATGTAAAAACCTTTTGAGAAGTTGTGACTCTTAGAAACATTTTTCTGAAAAACTTGTCTGGTAATCGATTACAGGATTTGTGTAATCGATTATAGCTTTTAAAATTTGAATTAAAACGTTTATTAACTGCTGGTAATCGATTACCAATATTGTGTAATCGATTACACAGTCTAAAATTTGAATTCAAATATTTAGTAGCTGTTGTAAAGTATTTTTGGCCACTGGTAATCGATTACATCCTCTGGTAATCGATTACCAGAGAGTAAATCTCTTGAAAAACACTTTTTAACTTAAATTACTTGGCCAAACCTTTTGCTATATCAATTAGGAATTCCCTTCCTAAAATACTAGTGATCATCTTGATGTCCTGGCTTGTATTCTTGAATCATTGTCTTGAATTTAAACTTGAAAAGCCTATTTGCATCATTTGTATCAAATCATCATGATCATTATCAAAACATCAAAGATATTTGCTTCTACAATCTCCCCCTTTTTGATGATGACAATATAAGTCCTGAAATCAAGATTCAAGCAAGCAATGTATATCTATAAAATTTGCGTTCACTCCCCCTATGTTTTGGAATTGATGATCACTTGATTTCTAAGCTTTTTCTAAGCCTTTCTACACCCCATTTTTCTCCCCCTTTGGCAACATCAAAAAGCCAAAGTACTTGGGAATCAAACTAGATATAATAATGAAGTGGAAACAAATCAATATCAAAGTATAAGGCATAACCAACCAAACTCACAAATAAGACATAACCAAACCAGAATTCAAACAGTTCAAAATTCAAAACCACATAGTATCAAAGCATAAAAGTCTGAAATCCAAATACTACAAGATAAATAAAGTACTGAACATAATAATCTAAGTAGCATAGCCAAAATACACGGCTTATAAGAGTCATAGAATTAGAAACTAAATTCTAAGAAGGTGGAGGTGGTGGTGGAAGATCGAAACTCTGACGAATGTAACCCACATCCTCTTCAAGCTGTGTGAGGCGAATATCCATGCCGGCACAATGTGTATCCAATGAGTCAAAATGTTCACCAACATAAGAACGAAGACCCCGTAATTCGAAAAGGACTTCATTCATAAGTGTTGAATCATCTCGCTGGGGAGGAGGTGAAGGAGTATGCTCATCTTGAGGAGGGAGTGCGTCTTTCTTCAGCCATTGACCATTCCGATCCTTACGGTATCCAAAGGAAGTCACTGCACCAACACCAATTGCAAAGGAACGCTTGACTTGAACAAATGGTTCATCCTCAAGCGGAATTTGAAAATGACGCAGAAACAAAGTTATCAATTGTGGGTAAGGGAGAGGTGCATTGGCCCATAATGCCTTAAGCATTCGGTACCGAACCAAGTGGGCCCAGTCGATCTGACGACCGGTAAGGAAAGCCCACATCAGAATCAAATCCTCCTCAGAGGCTTGTGCTAAATTTGAAGACTGGGGAAGCAAAATTCTAACAATTATATAGTGCATGATGCGATTATCAAAAGTTAATGATCCGGCCAGCATTCTACCGATCATTTCAGCCTGGTCATTGCAGACCATACAGTGAGCATCATGACTAGAATAATCAAATTTCCAGTCATCAACAATGGTGCCCTCAAAAGGTGCACCTTGACTGGGTAAATGAGTTAAAGAAAAGAACAATGACTGATCAATGACCATAGGAATACCATGCACCTCAGAGGAAATAATGCCATCCTGAATTTTTAAATTGCAGTAGAAGACCTTTACAAGTTCAGGATAATGTGGCAATTTTAATGACATGAAATCAACCAGGCCAAAATTTTGAAACACTTGATAGCAATCAAACATTTCATCATTAAAGAAATCTACGTCTAGGTACTTAGGGTCTAAGATGATCCTAGAAGAAAATTGAGAAAGGTACCATAGACGCTGATCATCGGATGAAAACAATGTTGATGATCTTGGAGATGACAAGGAGGGATGCATAGGTGTTGTGGGTGCTTCGGATGGTCCGTGGCGGCGATGGGCAGCAGCAGCGGCGGTGGAGGATGATCCCTTTCTCTTCTTCGATGGTTCTGCCATTTGATGAAGTTTTAGTGGATTTTAATCGGTGGAAGTGAAAGAGGAGTGAAAAAAAGGAAGATTGGGCTTTATGGGACGTGATTTGGTGAAGATTTGAGTAAGATACGAAGGTTGGAAGATTTAGGGATGGAGGAGGCGTGAGGGGAGGCCTTGGCTGCGCAGCAACGCTGGTTTCGTGAGTATTTATAGACGAGGACAAGTTGTAATCGATTACAAGGCTTGGTAATCGATTACAGGAGTAATAAGCCTTATGGTAATCGATTACAGGATGTTGTAATCGATTACAGGCTTCCTGTTCTTGTGTAATCGATTACACTAGATGGTAATCGATTACCAGAGCATAAATTAGGCTAGTTTAAAAAAAAATACCTATGTCTATGCTAAATACATCTAATATGATTAATTATCACTACTAATGCACTTAATTCAATCATTCAACTATAAAACACACAGGAATTCATAAATTCTATCATAATAACAAGAATTTAAACAAAATCAATCAAAGTAACATATAAACAATCAATCATAAGAGTAAATTAATCAATCAATCCTTATTTTTCTAAATCACTAACATCTAAGAGGCCTAATTCCCTTCTAATAGAGAAGAATGCTTCTTTGGGGAGAGGTTTTGTGAAAATATCAGCAAGTTGATTCTTAGTATCAACAAACTCTAATACACAATCTCCCTTTAGGACATGATCTCTTAGAAAATGGTGCCTAATTTCTATATGTTTAGTTCTAGAGTGTTGAACTGGATTCTTGGAGAGATTAATTGCACTTGTATTATCACATCTAATAGGTATATGGTCAAGAAGGATTCCATAATCAGAAAGTTGTTGCTTCATCCATAAGATTTGAGCACAACAACTGCCGACAGAAATATATTCTGCTTCTGTAGTGGATAAAGCAACACTATTTTGTTTCTTACTGTGCCAAGAAACTAGAGCAGATCCAATGAATTGACAAGTTCCATTAGTGCTCTTTCTATCTGTTTTAGAACCGGCAAAGTCTGAATCAGAATATCCAATTAAGGTGCATATGGAATTTCTAGGATACCATAAACCTATGTTTGTAGTGCCTACCAAATATCTAATGATTCTTTTACAACACTAAGATGTGATTGTTTAGGATTTGATTGAAATCTAGCACACATACACACACTAAACATTATATCAGGCCTGCTAGCAGATAAATAAAGAAGTGATCCGATCATACCTCGATATTGCTTAACATCTATTGACTGACCGGTTTCATCTTGTTAGACAAGTGGCCTCAGATATCTTAAGAAGGGGGGGTTGAATTAAGATATTACAAACTACTTCCCCAATTAAAATTCTATTTCACTTTCTATTCAAGTTATAAATTCCCTTAATAATGAACTTCTTAAATATTAAAATAGAACAATTTGAATATGAATATAAAACAATAATAAATAAAGAAGTTTAAGGGAAGAGAAAGTGCAAACTCAGATTTATACTGCTTCGGCCACACCCTTGTGCCTACGTCCAGTCCCCAAGCAACCCGCTTGAGAGTTCCACTATCTTGTAAATTCCTTTTACAAGTTCTAAACACACAAGGACAATCCTTCCTTTGTGTTTAGAATTCTTTTACAACAAGAGACCCTCGGTCTCTTAATCCCTTTTCAGAATAAAGAAGAAGAGAAGAAGAAATCTCTCTTGAAAGAGATAGATTAAACAATTTGAGCACTCAAATAATTCCTTATTGAATCACAAGTGTTTTGGCCAAGGAATTTGTAAGAGGGTAAAACGATTTTTCTTTTTTAAGAGGATAAGACCTTTTTGTTCTTAAAAACTCTTAGCAAATTCGTGTCTCAAGTCACATATATATAAGCCTTTGATGGCCATTTAAGAATCAAATAAAAAGATGTGACTGTTGAGAATATTTTCTGAAAATCTCCTCTGGTAATCGATTACAGTATATGTGTAATCGATTACAAGCTTTAAAATTTGAATTAAAACGTTCAGTAACTGCTGGTAATCGATTATCATATATGTGTAATCGATTACACAGTGCAAATTTTGAATTCAAATTTTAATAGCTGTTGTAAATCATTTTTGGCCACTGGTAATCGATTACATTCTCGGGTAATCGATTACCAGAGAGTAAATCTCTTGAAAAAAAACTTTTTTAATTTAAATTTCTTGGCCAAACCTTTTGCTACTTCAATTGGAATTCCCTTCCTATTTAATACACCCTTCCTAAGACTCTAGAGACTGTCTTGATCATCCATCTTGAATATCTTTAATTTCTTTGTCTTGAATAAAGCTTTGAGAAGCATGTGATCCATGTGATCCTTTGGCATCATCAAAACATTCAGCTTGATCCTTTGTCTACAATCTCCCCCTTTTTGATGATGACAATCCCTGAAATCAAGACAAGCTATATACAAGATGATAACACGTTCACACAACCCTTACTCCCCCTATCTTTTGGCATGTATGCCTAACTTTAATGATTTTAATTGATTTCTAACCCAAGTTTGATTTCTAACCCAAGTTCTAAGTTCTCTCCCCCTTTGGCAACATCAAAAAGAACTAAGCAAAAATTATCCAAACAAAGCCAAACATTAAACCAAAATAAGTCGATACATTGTCATAACCAACCAAAGAAAAGTCGAGAAATATAATTTGCAAGATTACGATAACTAGAACAAAAAGCCAAATACACGGCGATAAAACTAAGTACTAATAATATTTAATCATAATAATAACAAATAAGCTAAGAGGATGATGGAGGCGATGGTGGTGGATCAAAGCAAGTACGGATGAAGGAGACATCTTCTTCAACCTTGGTGATTCTTGATTCCATGGCATCGAACCGCATGTCAACTTGCAATTCCATGGCATCAAACTTGTCTCCAACAAAAGTCTGAAGACCATCGAACTTATCCAAAAGCTTTCGAAGAAGAGAGGAATTATCTTCAACTGGTAGGTTGCCTTCATCATCAGCGGGTTGAGCACCTTTTTTGACCCAAGAGCCATCATGCTCTTTGCGGTAACCAAAAGAAGCAATCACAGCAGCACCAATTAAAAAGGATCTCTTGATTGGAACATAAGGTTCAGAATCAAGAGGAATTTGAAAATGGCGAAAAAAGAGAGTGACAAGGTGTGGATATGGCAATGGAGCATTTAATCGCAATGCCTTATGCATGCGATATCTGACTAAGTGTGCCCAGTCAAGTTGACGCCTGGTATGAAAGGCCCACATGATAACAAGATCTTCCTCAGAAACCTGGGCAAGGTTGGAAGATCATGGTCCGGTCATATCCGCATGGTTGGTGCACACCAACTGGCGGGCATCATGTGCAGAGAAATCAAATTTCCAATCGTCATTCAGTGTACCTTCAAATGGGACACCGTCACTGGACAATTGGGTTAAGTCATGGAAAAGGGATTGGTCAATGACCATTTTTATCCCAAAAACCTCAGAAATCAAGGTGCTGTCCTGAATTTCAAGGTTACAATAAAAAGCTTTAACCAATTCAGGATAAATGACATGAAAGGTATGAGACCTAAGTTCTGAAATGCTTGAATGCAATCAAAACTTTCAGCAGAAAAGAATTCCATATCTATGAACTTAGGGTCGATAATGGAACGAGATGAGAAAAGGTTTGAGTACCGTTTCTGCTGTTCTTCAGAAGAAAACATTGTGGAAGAGGATAAGGAGGGTGGAATTGGTGTTGTGGATGCGTTGGTGGCTCCGGAACGATGAGCTCTTGAAGCCGAAGCAGAGGTGGATGAACCCTTACGTTTCTTTGATGATTCTGCCATATGATGGAGTTTTTGCAGATTTTAATCGGTGAAATCAAAAGAAAATTGAAAAAGAAGAAGATTGCAAGTTACGGGAGTCGATTTGATGAAGAAATGAGTAAGATAGGAAGGTTTGAAGGTTTGGGAATGGAGGGACGTCGCAAGGAGGGAGAGGCTGCGCAGGGATTTCTGAAAAACATGATATTTATAGACCAAGACGCATTGTAATCGATTACAAGTAATGGTAATCAATTACAGGTGGAGGCAGCCTACTGGTAATCGATTACATGAATACTGTAATCGATTACAGGCCATCTGTTCTAGTGTAATCGATTACAGTATTCATGTAATCGATTACCAGAACAAAATAATAGCCTTTTCCTAAAAGAAAACTTATTTCTAAGTCTAAAAACTTATACTATCTTAAGAGTTAATTATACTAACAAGAAAAGTAAACTAAATTAAACAGAAACAAGCGTCATACTTAATCAAAACACAATCAATCAATCATAAACTTTACCTATCCAAATCACTAAGGTCTAAAAGTCCTAATTCTCTTCTTATTGAAAAGAATATATCCTTTGGGAGAGGTTTTGTAAAGATATCAGCAAGCTGATTCTTTGTATCAACAAACTCTAGCAAACAATCTCCCTTTAGAACATGGTCTCTTAGAAAATGGTGCCTAATTTCTATATGTTTCGTTCTAGAATGTTGTACAGGGTTTTTGGATAGATTTATGGCACTAGTATTATCACACCTAATAGGTATGCGATCAAGAAGGATACCATAGTCAGATAATTGTTGCTTCATCCATAAAATCTATGCACAACAACTGCCAGCAGAGATATATTCAGCTTCAGCAGTGGATAAAGCAACACTGTTTTGTTTCTTACTATGCCATGAGACAAGAGCAGATCCAATAAATTGACAAGTTCCACTTGTGCTTTTTCTATCAGTTTTAGATCTGGAAAAGTCAGAATCAAAATATCCTATTAAGTTACATGTTGAGTTCTTAGGATACCATAATCCTAAATTGATTGTACCTAATAGATATCTCATGATTCTCTTTACTGCACTCAAATGTGATTGTTTGGGGTTGGATTGAAACCTTGCACACATGTATACACTAAACATAATATCAGGTCTACTAGCAGATAAATAGAGAAGAGATCTGATCATACCTCGATACTGTTTAATGTCTATAAACTGACCAGATTCATCTTTATCTAAGTAACAGCTAGTGCTCATCGGTGTAGCCATGTGTTTTGCACTTTCCATCCCAAATCTTTTGATCAATTCCTTGCAGTACTTGGCTTGGTTGATGAATATACCTCCTTGAGTTTGCTTGATTTGTAATCCCAGGAAGTACTTTAGTTCTCCCATCATTGACATTTCAAATTCACTTTGCATATCAAGGGAAAACTCCTTGCACAATGAATCATTAGTGAATCCAAAAATTATATCATCAACATATATTTGAACCAACAAAATATCATTATGCTTTCTCTTTATGAACAATGTGGTATCCACTTTTCCTCTAGAAAATTCTTTTTCTAGGAGAAAATTGCTTAAACGTTCATACCATGCCCTAGGGGCTTGTTTCAAACCATAAAGAGCCTTTTGCAATTTATAAACATGATTTAGTTTATCCGGGATTTCAAAACCTGGGGGTTGTTCAACATATACTTCTTCTTGAATTAAGCCATTTAGAAAAGCAATTTTAACATCCATTTGATAGAGCTTAAAATCCATTATGGATGCATATGCTAAGAGCATTCTAATGGCTTCTAATCTTGCAACAGGAGCATATGTTTCTTCATAGTCTATTCCCTCTTCTTTATTATACCCTTTTGCTACTAACCTAGCCTTATTTCTAATAATTATGCCATGTTCATCTAATTTATTTCTAAAAACCCATTTTGTTCCTATGACAGGATAATTTTCAGGTTTTTCTACTAGTTTCCACACATTGTTTCTTTCAAATTGATTCAGTTATTCTTGCATGGCAATGATCTAGTTATCATCTACTATGGCTTCTTTTATATTTTTAGGTTCAATCATAGAAACAAAAGTCATATTATTGCATAAATCTTTAAGAGAATATCTAGTTGTTACCCCTTTTGAGATATCACCAATAATGTTGTCAAGGGGATGATCTCTTGAGGCTTTCCATTCTCTTGGAAGTTCATTATTTGCTCTAACTCCATTATCTTGAGAATTCTCATTGCTTCCTTCATCTTTTTCTTTAGATTCATTTCCATGAATATGTGTATCTTCTAAGGAATCTGAAATATCATCTAAAAAATCCTTCCTTGGAAGAATGGCATTAGACTCGTCAAAGGAAACATGTATAGACTCTTCAATTGTCATTGTTCTTTTATTATATATTCTATAAGCTTTACTATGCAGAGAATATCCAAGAAAAATACCTTCATCTGACTTAACATCAAATTTTCCTAAGTTATCTTTTCCATTATTCAATACAAAACATTTACAACCAAAGATATGAAGATGTGAGATGTTCGGTTTTCTGCCATTGAACAATTCATATGGAGTTTTCTTTAAAATGGGTCTTATTAAAACCCTATTTAAAATGTAGCATGCAGTGTTAACGGCTTCAGCCCAAAAGTATTTTGGAAGAGGAGTATCATTTAATAAAGTTCTAGCAATCTCTTCCAAAGATCTATTTTTCCTTTCAACAACACCATTTTGTTGAGGGGTTCTTGGTGCGGAAACGTTATGCTCAATCCCATGCTTATCACAAAATAATTCAAATTCTTTATTTTCAAACTCACCCCCATGATCACTCCTAATAGATATAATCTTGAGACTTTTCTTATTTTGAATGATTTTTGCAAGTTTTCTAAATGCTTGAAATGCATCATTCTTATGAGTGATAAAGAAAGTCCATGTGTATCTAGAATAATCATCAACTATAACAAGAGCATAGTAACTTCCTCCAAAACTCATGATTCTAGAAGGACCAAACAAATCCATATGTAGTAATTGTAAAGGTTGCGTAGATGAAACAATGTTTTTAGATTTGAAAGAAACTCTAGTTTGTTTTCCCTTTTGACATGCATCACATAGTCTATCTTTTTCAAATCTTAGTTTTGGCAAACCAACAACTAAATCTTTTGATATTAATCTATTTAAGTGTTCCATGTTTATATGTGCAATCCGTTTATGCCACAACCATGGATCATCATCTTTACTAAGAAAACATTGATTATTATCTAGTTTTTGACTTAAGTCTATCTATTAAACATTGTTGACTCTAAACCCTATATGCTTTATTTTTGTATCATGTTCATGTTCAATGACACACTTTTGAGAATCAAATGATACCAGATAGGCTTTGTCACATAATTGACTCACACTAAGCAGACTATGTTTAAGACCTTCAACAAGTATAACATTTTCAATGGAGGTTGAAGAATTTGTACCTATTTTTCCAACTCCAAGAATTCTACCTTTATTGTTGTCACCATAAGTTACATGTCCGCTTTTCTTGGGAGAGATATGTGTGAATTTTGATGCGTCTCCCGTCATATGTTTTGAACATCCGCTATCTATGTACCACTTTTTCCTCAAGGGTTCCTACAAAATCAAGGTTGTGACTTAGGTACCCAAACTTTATTGGGTCCTGAAGTGTTAGTATGAATAACGGATCCTTTTGGGACCCAAATCATTTTAATATTGTTACAAATTCCTTCTAAAATAGCATGTAGATGTGCCATGCCCTTTTCTTCCACAATAAAAACAAGTAATGAAAGGGGAATTATATTTTTGTGAAGAAGAAAAGAAATTTTTGTAAAATTTTTGTTGTTTTTCTGGTTTGTATCCAAGTCCTGCTTTATCAAAAATACATCTTTGATTTCCTAATATGACATCCAAGTTATTTTTGCCAATAGAAAATTTAGCAAGTGAATTTTTTAAATCTTTAATTTCTTTTACATACTTGCTACAACGTTTGCATGAATCAGATATAACTTTTTCATCAAGAGTAGTAGAGACAAGAATTTTATTATTTGATTTGGAATTTGAAACTTCAGTTTTAAGATGATCTAATTCTTTATTTAATTTTGAAATTTCATTTTCCAATTTTGAAATTGTTTTCTTAGAGGATGAAACTAACTTTGCAAGTTTAATTGATTCTTTATGCAAATCAGCAAATGCATCTTGTAATTCATCAAAAGAAATGAATAAGTTGTTATTTGAAGATGTTACCTCTTCATCACTTTCATAACTTTTTGCCATTAGACATAGATTTATCTCTTCATTCTCTGAATCCTCAGATGATTCCATATCATTGTCATCCCACGTGATGTAGGCCTTCTTCATCTTCTTTTCACTGAAATTTTTCTTTTCAGATTTCTCCATTCTTTTCTTGAAGATTGGGCAATCAACTCTCAGATGTCCAGGTTGATTACATTCAAAGCATTTTAGAGTAGAGGATGAATCTTCTATCCTTCTTTTAGGTTTAAAATTTGGTTTCTTTTGATTTCCTCTGACTCTCAGGCACTTGTTGAATCTTTTTACAAAAAGACTAATATCTTCATCATTATTCAAGTCAATTGAATCTTCTTTATCATTGTCTTCTTGGATTGCAGATGAGGCTTTAAGAGCGATTCCCTTCTTCTTCTTATCAGTTTCTTCATGTTGATTTAATCTCAATAATTCTATTTCATGCTCCTGCAATTTTCCAAATAACGTAGCAAGAGACATACTAGACAAATCTTGAGATTCTGTGATGGCTGTTACCTTTGGTTGCCATTCTCTATTAAGACATCTTAAAACTTTATTTACTAGATCTTCATTTTGAAAAGTTTTTCCTAGAGATGCAAGATGATTAACTATGTCTGTGAACCTCTTTTGCATGTCTTGTATACTTTCATTTACATTCATCCTAAACAGTTCATATTCACGAGTTAATGTGTTTATCCTAGATCTTTTAACATTTGTTGTGCCTTCATGTGTTACTTGTAGGGTATCCCACATATCCTTAGCACTTTTACAATTTGAAACCCTAAAGTATTCATCTATTCCTAGGGCAGATGTAATAATATTTTTGGCCTTTAAGTTATATTGTACTAATCTTCTTTCTTCCTCAGTCCAATCTGCTCTAGGTTTTTCTATTGTTGCACTTCCGGCCACTATAGAGGGAACATAAGGTCCTTGTTCTATGGCTTCCCAAATATTTAAATCTATTGCCTCTATAAAGATTTGCATGCGGGTTTTCCAATAGTGGTAACCCACTCCATTAAAGATGGGAGGTCTATTTATAGAATTTCCCTCGGGAAACAAGTAGTTTGATGAGGCCATAATTCTTGAAGCTTCTAAACTTTATACAAGAATGAAGCTCTAATACCACTTGTTAGACAAGTGGCCTCAGATATCTTAAGAAGGGGGGGTTGAATTAAGATATTACAAACTACTTCCCCAATTAAAATTCTATTTCACTTTCTATTCAAGTTATAAATTCCCTTAATAATGAACTTCTTAAATATTAAAATAGAACAATTTGAATATGAATATAAAACAATAATAAATAAAGAAGTTTAAGGGAAGAAAAAGTGCAAACTCAGATTTATACTGCTTCGGCCACACCCTTGTGCCTACGTCCAGTCCCCAAGCAACCCGCTTGAGAGTTCCACTATCTTGTAAATTCCTTTTACAAGTTCTAAACACACAAGGACAATCCTTCCTTTGTGTTTAGAATTCTTTTACAACAAGAGACCCTCGGTCTCTTAATCCCTTTTCAGAATAAAGAAGAAGAGAAGAAGAAATCTCTCTTGAAAGAGATAGATTGAACAATTTGAGCACTCAAATAATTCCTTATTGAATCACAAGTGTTTTGGCCAAGGAATTTGTAAGAGGATAAAACGATTTTACTTTTTAAGAGGATAAGACCTTTTTGTTCTTAAAAACTCTTAGCAAATTCGTGTCTCAAGTCACATATATATAAGCCTTTGATGGCCATTTAAGAATGAAATAAAAAGATGTGACTATTGAGAATATTTTCTGAAAATCTCCTTTGGTAATCGATTACAGTATATGTGTAATCGATTACAAGCTTTAAAATTTGAATTAAAATGTTCAGTAACTGCTGGTAATCGATTACCATATATGTGTAATCCATTACACAGTGCAAATTTTGAATTCAAATTTTAATAGCTGTTGTAAATCATTTTTGGCCACTGGTAATCGATTACATTCTCTGGTAATCGATTACCAGAGAGTAAATCTCTTGAAAAAAAACTTTTTTAATTTAAATTTCTTGGCCAAACCTTTTGCTACTTCAATTGGAATTCCCTTCCTATTTAATATACCCTTCCTAAGACTCTAGAGACTGTCTTGATCATCCATCTTGAATATCTTTAATTTCTTTGTCTTGAATAAAGCTTTGAGAAGCATGTGATCCATGTGATCCTTTGGCATCATCAAAACATTCAGCTTGATCCTTTGTCTACACATCTTTATCTAGATAGCAAGCAGTGCTCATTGGTGTAGCCATGTGCTTAGCATTTTCCATGTCGAATTTGTGGATTAACTCTTTGCAATACTTGGATTGATTGACAAAGATACCATCCTTAGTTTGTTTAATTTGTAATCCAAGAAAGAAGTTAAGTTCTCCTATCATTGACATTTCAAACTCACTTTGCATGTCATGGGAGAATTCCTTGCACAACAATTCGTTAGTGGATCCAAAAATAATGTCATTAACATAAATTTGAACTAATAAAATATCATGTGATTTTCTCTTTATAAAAAGAGTAGTATCCACTTTTCCTCTAGAAAAGTCCTTTTCTAAAAGGAACTTACTTAGACGCTCGTACCAAGCCCTAGGGGCTTGTTTCAAGCCATATAAAGCCTTTTTCAATTTATAAACATGATTTGGCTTATCCAATATTTCAAAACCTGGTGGTTGTTCAACATATACTTCTTCTTGAATTAAGTCATTCAGAAAAGCACTTTTAACATCCATTTGATAAAGCTTAAAAATTCATTATGGATGCATATGCTAAGAGCATTCTAATGGCTTCTAATCTAGCAATTGGAGCATATGTTTCCTCATAATCTATACCTTCTTCTTGATTATATCCTTTTGCAACTAATCTAGCCTTATTTCTAATGATTATTCCATGTTCATCTAACTTATTTCTAAATACCCATTTTGTTCCTATTATGGGATAATTTTTAGGTTTCTCTACAAGTTCCCACACATTGTTTCTTTCAAATTGATTCAGTTCTTCTTGCATGGCAATAATCCAGTTATCATCTACTATGGCTTCTTTTATATTTTTAGGTTCAATCATAGATACAAAAGCCATATTATTGCATAAATCTTTAAGAGAATGTCTAGTTGTTACCCCTTTTGAGATATCACCAATAATGTTGTCAAGGGGATGATCTTTTGAAGCTTTCCATTCCTTTGGAAGTTCATCATTGGATTTGACTTCTTCTGGAGGATCTTCATTGCTTCCTTTACCTTCTCCTTTAGAATCTTGTCCATGAATATGCATTTGTTCTAAAGATTCTGCAATATCATCTAGCATATTCTTTCTTGACAAGATAGCATTAGATTCATCAAAAGTAACATGAATGGATTCCTCAATATTCATAGTTCTTTTATTATATATTCTATATGCTTTGCTTTGTAATGAATATCCAAGAAAGATGCCTTCATCAGATTTTGCATCAAATTTTCCTAGATTATCTTTACCATTATTAAGCATAAAACATTTGCAACCAAAAACATGTAGATGTGAAATGTTGGGTTTTCTACCATTATATAACTCATATGGGGTTTTCTTTAAAATGGGTCTTATTAAGGCCCTATTCATGATGTAACATGCAGTATTGACCGCTTCAGCCCAAAAATATTTTGGAAGAAAAGTATCATTTAATAAAGTTCTAGCAATTTTTTCCAATGACCTATTTTTCCTCTCAACAACTCCATTTTGTTGAGGGGTTCTAGGTGCAGAAAAATTGTGTTCAATACCATGTTCTTCACAAAATGATTCAAAATCTTTGTTTTCAAACTCACCCCCATGATCATTTCTAATGGATGCAATCTTAAGATTTTTCTTGTTTTGTATAACTTTAGCAAGTTTTCTAAATGCTTGGAATGCATCACTTTTATGAGTAATAAATAAAGTCCAAGTATATCTAGAGAAATCATCAACTATAACAAGGGCATAGTAATTTCCTCCAAAACTCATGGTTCTAGATGGACCAAATAAATCCATATGCAATAATTGTAAGGGTTGAGTGGTTGAAACAATATTTTTAGGTTTGAATGAGACTCTAGTTTGTTTGCCCTTTTGACATGCATCACATAGTTTATCTTTTTCAAATTTCAATTTAGGCAAACCAACTACTAAATCTTTTGAAATTAATTTGTTTAAGTGATCCATGTTTATGTGAGCAATTCTTTTATGCCATAACCATGGATCATCATCTTTGCTAAGAAAACAATGATTGTTATCTAGTTTTAGGCTTAAGTCTATCATGTATACATTGTTGACTCTATGTCCTACATGCTTTATATTAATGTCATGCTTATGTTCTATAAGACATTTTTGAGAATCAAATGATACTAGATAGCCTTTGTCACATAATTGACTAACACTAAGCAGGCTATGCTTAAGACCTTCAACAAGTAGAACATTTTCAATGGAGTTTGAAGAATTTGTACCTATTTTACCAACTCCAAGGATTCTACCTTTGTTGTTGTCACCATATGTTACATGCCCGCTTTTCTTGGGAGAGATATGTGTAAACTTTGATGCATCTCCAGTCATATGTTTTGAGCATCCGCTATCTATGTACCACTCCTTCCTCAAAGACACCTACATAATCAAGTTTTTGACTTAGGTACCCAAACTTTATTGGGTCCTTGTGTGTTAGTGTAAACTAAGGATCCTTTTGGGACCCATATCATTTTAATGTTGCTGTAGTTTTTCTTAAAGTAGCAAGTAGATATGCCATGTCCTTTTCTTCCACAGTAAAAACAAGTGATAGAACTAGAATTATATTTTTGTGTGGAAGTAGAGAAATTTTTATGAAATTTTTGTTGTTTTTCAGATTTATATCCTAGTCCAGCCTTATTGGAGACATATCTTTGTTTTCCTAATATGACATCTAAATTATTTTTACTATAAGAAAATTTTGCAAGTGAGTTTTTCAACTCTTTAATTTCTTTTTCATATTTTTCACAACAGCTACAAGAATCTGATATTTTCTTGTCAGAAATAGTAGAGATATGAACTTTTTCATTTGAGTTAGAAATTGAGACTTCATTTCTAAGATGATCTAATTCTTTGTTTAATTTTGAAATTTCATTTTCTAAATTTGAAATTGTTTTCTTAGAAGATGAAACTAATTTTGCAAGTTTAATTGACTCTTTATGCAAATCAGCAAATGCATCTTGTAATTCATCAAAAGAAATGGATAAGTTATTTGAAGATGTTACCTCTTCATCACTTTCATAACTTTTAGCCATTAGGCAGAGGTTTATCTCTTCATTTTCTGAATCTTCAGAAGATTCCATATCCTTTTCATCCCATGTGATGTATGTTTTCTTCAATTTCTTTTCACTAAAATTTTTCTTTTCATACTTCTCCATCTTTTTCTTGAAGATGGGACAATTAACCCTCAGATGTCCAGGTTGATTGCACTCAAAGCACTTTGGAGTAGAAGATGAAGTTTTTGTCCTTCTTTTAGATTTAAAATTGGGTCGCCCTTGATTTCCTCTTACTTTAAGAAACTTGTTGAATCTTTTTACAAAAAGGCTTAGATCATCATCTTCATCTAGATCATTTTCCTTATCACTTTCTTCTTGGATTGAAGATGAGGCTTTAAGAGCAATTCCCTTCTTTTTCTTGTCATTTTCTTCATGTTGGCGTAATCTCAATAATTCCATTTCGTGTTCCTGTAACTTTCCAAATAGAGTGGCAAGAGACATGTTAGATAAATCTCTTGATTCAGTAATGGCTGTTACTTTAGGTTGTCATTCTCTGCTTAAACATCTTAGCACTTTGTTTATGAGATCTTCATTTTGAAATTATTTCCCTAAGGCTGCAAGATGATTTACTATATGTGTAAATCTCTTTTGCATGTCTTGAATGCTTTCATTTGCATTCATCCTAAACAGTTCATACTCATGAGTTAGTGTGTTTATCCTAGATCTTTTAACATCTGTAGTTCCTTCATGTGTTAATTGTAGAGTGTCCCACATTTCCTTAGCACTCTTACAATTTGAAACCCTGAAATATTCATCCATTCCCAGGGCAGATGTTATTATGTTTTTGGCTTTTAAATTGTATTGTACTCGTCTTCTATCCTCTTCAGACCATCTATCTCTAGGTTTTTCTATTGTTATGCTTTCACTTGATGTGCTTCCATCTATTGTAATTCTTTCTACTGTGGTGGGTATATAAGGCCCTATTTCTATGGCTTCCCAAATACTTAAGTCTATTGCCTCAATAAAAATTTGCATTCGGGTTTTCCAGTAGTGGTAACCCTCTCCATTAAAGATTGGAGGTCTATTGATAGAATTTCCTTCTGGAAATAAGAAGTTTGCTGAGGCCATTTTTCTTGAAGCTTCTAAACTTTATACAAGAATGAAGCTCCGATACCACTTGTTAGACAAGTGGCCTCAGATATCTTAAGAAGGGGGGGGGGGTTGAATTAAGATATTACAAACTATTTCCCCGATTAAAATTCTATTTCACTTTCTATTCAAGTTACAAATTCCCTTAATAATGACCTTCTTAAATATTGATTCAAATAGAACAATCTGAATATAAATATAAAACAATAATAAATAAAAGAGTTTAAGGGAAGAGAAAATGCAAACTCAGATTTATACTGGTTCGGCCACACCCTTGTGCCTACGTCCAGTCCCTAAGCAACCCGCTTGAGAGTTCCACTATCTTGTAAAATCCTTTTACAAGTTCTAAACACACAAGGACAATCCTTCCTTTGTGTTTAGAATTCTTTTACAACAAGAGACCCTCGGTCTCTTAATCCCTTAGAGAATTAGAAAGAGAAGAAGAATGAATCTCTCTTGAAAGAGATAGATTTTACAATCTGAGCACTCAAATGATTCCTTAATGAATTGCAATTGAATTGGCCAAGGAATTCTTAAGAGGATAAAATGATTTTGCTCTTTGAGAGAATAAACACTTGTTGTTCTGAAAAACTCTGAGCAAATTCGTGTTCTAAGTCACATATATATAGACCATTGGTGGTCATGTAAAAACCTTTTGAGAAGTTGTGACTCTTAGAAACATTTTTCTGAAAAACTTGTCTAGTAATCGATTACAGGATTTGTGTAATCGATTACAACTTTTAAAATTTGAATTAAAACGTTTATTAATTGCTGGTAATCGATTACCAATATTGTGTAATCGATTACACAGTCTAAAATTTGAATTCAAATATTTAGTAGTTGTTGTAAAGTATTTTTGGCCACTGGTAATCGATTACATCCTCTGGTAATCGATTACCAGAGATTAAATCTCTTGAAAAACACTTTTTAGCTTAAATTACTTGGCCAAACCTTTTGCTATATCAATTAGGAATTCCCTTCCTAAAATACTAGTGATCATCTTGATGTCCTGGCTTGTATTCTTGAATCATTATCTTGAATTTAAACTTGAAAAGCCCATTTGCATCATTTGTATCAAATCATCATGATCATCATCAAAACATCAAAGATATTTGCTTCTACAGCGACTCAACCCCGTCATTCTAGATGTGGTGAAAAAGGAAGTGACCAAGGTCTTACAAGCTGGAATCATCTACCCCATTTCTGATAGCCAGTGGGTGAGTCCAGTCTAAGTGGTTCCTAAGAGGACAGGCCTCACAGTGATCAAGAATGAAAAGGATGAGCTTATCACTACAAGAGTGCAAAACAGCTGGCGAGTCTGCATTGATTATAGGAGGCTGAACCAGGTAACCAGAAAAGATCATTTTCCCCTGCTATTCATTGATCAAATGCTTGAGTGCCTGGCAGGTAAGTCTCATTACTGTTTTCTTCATGGCTTGTTTGGTTATTTACAAATTCATATTGCTCCTGAGGATCAAGAAAAGACCACATTCACCTGTCCCTTTGGCACTTTTGCCTATAGGAGGATGCCCTTTGGCCTATGCAACACCCCTGGTACCTTCCAGCGGTGTATGCTTAGCATTTTTAGTGATTTTTTTTAGAGTTGCATAGAGATGTTTATGGATGATTTTAGTGTTTATGGATCCTCTTTTGATGCATGTTTGGATAGTCTGGATAGAGTTCTTAGTAGATGCATTGAAACTAACCTTGTGCTGAATTTTGAAAAATGTCACTTCATGGTAGAACAAGGTATAGTTTTAGGGCATATCATTTCCAATAGGGGTATAGAGGTAGACCCTGCAAAAATAAATGTTATTTCACAATTTCCTTACCCCTCTTGCATGCGAGAGGTTCGTTCTTTTCTTGGTCATGCAAGGTTTTATAGGCGCTTTATCAAGGATTTTAGCAAAGTGGCCCTTCCATTATCCAATTTGCTACAAAAGGAGGTGGAGTTTGATTTTGATGACCAATGCAAAGAGGCTTTTGATTGCCTCAAGCGTGCGATGACTACCACCCCTATCATTCAGGCACCTGATTGGACAGCCCCATTTGAGCTAAGGTGTGATGCATCCAATTACGCATTGGGGGTTGTCCTTGCTCAAAAGATTGATAAGCTGCCTCGGGTGATCTACTACGCTTCCAAAACTTTGGATGCTGCTCAAGCAAATTACACTACCACAGAGAAGGAGCTATTAGCGATAGTTTTTGCTCTTGAAAAATTTCGTTCATATTGTTTATACTGACCATGCAGCTCTAAAGTACCTATTGAAGAAGGCTGAACCAAAGCCTAGATTGATCAGGTGGATGCTTTGGCTCCAAGAGTTTGATTTGGAGATCCGTGATCGGAGTGGGGCACAGAATCTCGTGGCTGACCACTTGAGTAGGATTGAGCGTGCGTCTGAGGACTCACCCATTCGAGATGATTTTCCGGATGACCATTTGTACATTCTATATAGTATTTATGATTCCTTCCCCACTCCTTGGTTTGCTAATATTGTGAATTATTTGGTTGCTTCTATTTTTTCTCCCTTAGCATCTAAAGCTCAAAATGATAAAATTAAGAGCGATGCTAAGCATTATATTTAGGATGAACCCTATTTGTGGAAGTTGTGCAGTGACCAGGTTATTAGGAGATGCATTCCAGACCATGAGATTGACTCAGTCCTGCAATTCTGTCATTCTTCCACACCAAGTGGACATCTTGGCATACAGAGGACAACTCGCAAGGTGCTTGACTGTGGTTTCTATTGGCCCACCATCTTCAAGGATGCGTGGAGAATCTGTAGCACTTGTGAGCCTTGTCAGAGAGCAGGCGGCTCACTTTCATGGAGACAGCAAATGCCTCAACAAACCATGTTATTTTGTGAGGTGTTTGATGTTTGGGGTATAGATTTTATGGGGCCTTTCCCTGTCTCTTTTGGTTTTGTTTATATTCTCCTTGTTGTTGATTATGTTTCAAAATAGGTGAAAGCCAAACCCACCAGAACTAAAGATTCTAAGGTTGTTGTGGATTTTGTTAGATCTAATCTTTTTTGCAGGTTTGGAGTCCTTAGAGCCATTGTTAGTGATCAAGGCACCCATTTTTGTAACAGATCGATGTATGCCGTGCTAAAAAAGTATGGGGTCATGCACAAAATTTCCACACCTTACCACCCCCAAACTAATGGGCAGGCTGAGATTTCAAATAGGGAGATAAAAAGGATTTTAGAGAAGATTGTGCAGCCGAACAGAAAGGATTGGAGCACCAGGCTAGATGATGCTCTTTGGGCGCATAAGACTGCCTACAAAGCACCCACAAGAATGTCTCCTTATCGGGTTGTCTTTGGCAAGGCATGTCATCTTCCTGTAGAGATAGAGCACAAAGCCTACTGGGCTATAAAGACCTGCAGCTTCTCTATTGATCAAGCTGGAAAGGAAAGGAAGTTGCAACTAAGTGACCTGCAACTTATCGGGTTTTCTAGTTTAATTTTGTTAGGTTTTCTAGGTTATTTTTGTTATTTTGGTTTTATGTTTTGTGTACAACATTGCATGCTCTCTTTGAATTATAGGTTATGTACAGGTAATGGGTAATTGTTTTTGAAATAGGAGTTTCTTGGCATTTTGTGAATTGAAATCCTTGTTTTTACTCTACATGTCAAGTTAGTTTTGAAAGTTCGAATTGAAGGTGATAGATTTACCCTTGGTGAGAATTTGAGCCATCATCATCTATTTTATTCGGTGTGTTTTGCCCCATTGATTGCTTGCACAATAGCCTTGGCTTGACTCTTGTTGATACTTCTTGCTTCACATGCATGTTGGGACATGATTTAGGCATTTTATTCTTATAAGCCTCTAGCCAAATGAGCCTACCCTGAATTAATTCCTTTGATAGCCCCTTTGAGCCTATGTTCCCCTTTCTTTGTTTTGAAGCTCATTACAAGCCTTAAGTGAAAAACCATGATTTCACCGTACCCTTAAGGAATTTTGGAGCTTTGGAATTGTTTTGGGAATAAGTGTGAGGTGGGGGGGGGGGGGGGGGTATGTTTCATCGGATGATATGTTTTTATTGGCCATGCTTGATGATGTATACATATATTGCCTAATTGTTGCTTGAATTTTCAATTGCTTTCAAATGCTACTGTCCACGTTAAAAAAAAATAAAAAAAATCAAATAATAAATAAATAAATAAATAATGAAGTTGAATAAATGAGATCTTGATTTGAAGACTTGGATTGGTTGAAGACTTGTTTGATTTTGTTTTGAGTTTATTTTCTAAGGCTTAATTTGTAATTTTGGTTTTGGGGTTTATTACTTTTTCTTACTTCCCACTTATTCCTCATTGCTCCTCTATTCCTTTGGGTTTTAGCTACTATCCCATACTTTCATCTACCTTTTCCTTGGCCCCATTACAACCTTAAAAGACCTTTTGATCGTCATGTGCATGTGCTTGTGATGTGGTTTTCAATTTTAAAGTCTTGCCAAGTCTGTGGTGTTTGTTTTCATGGGTGCTCTAAGAGTAAACAGTAGCCTAGACACTTGAGAGATAAAGTGCATATCTTGTGAGGCTCTATCACTTTTCATTCTTGAGCTGATTGACTATCTTGCCATGTTTGAGATGCTTGGATGATTCTCGTGACGGCCTTGACTCTTTAACTCTTTACGTGTTGGATGTTACCCATTCTATTCATTCCTTGAGATTCATTGAGAAATATGTAATTGTTGTTGTGTCTGTTTGTTTCTCTTTAATGTCATTGGATTTGTCCCTTGCTTTTTTTTATTATTTTGCCCAGGAGTGCAAAAGGCTAAGTGTGAGGGGATTTGATGTGTCATCATTTTCTCCTATTTCTTAACCCTTTTTGTCACCATTTTAATTACTGATTAGCCTTAATTGTCAAATTAATTATGTATTTTTATCATTTGGGCCTACTGGATTAATTTTGTGTTTTTAATTTAATTTCTGGAGAATTATAAGCAATTGGGCTTGAATCCAGAATTGGGCTTAGACTTGAAGAGAGCAGACTATTTTATTCTACAAAATCTTATCTCGTCTAGATACTATTTCATCTAGATTTTATCTTATCATATCTAGATTGTATCTCATATAGATATTATTTCATCTAGATCTTATCTAGATTTTATTTCATCTAGATATTATTTCATCTAGATTTTGTCTTATCTTATCTTATTTAGATTTTATTTTATTTATGGGCTTGGACTTAAAACAGCGAGTTCATTTGAAAACGCAAATATTCAAGCAATTTTGATGAACCCGCTTAGCGCAGCATGCGCGCTAAGCGAATTCATCGCGTTTTCTAGAAAAAACACAGAAAATGAAGTTCGTTTTCTTCTCTTTTTTGAGCCTCTTTAAGGCATATCAAGCATGCAAACCAGTCAAAACTATCTACATAGCACAATCATTCACAATGTCCTAATTTTTAACTTATCTAATATCATTAAAACCCTAATAATTAAAAGCTAAATTCTATGGTTTTCTATCCTAAGGTTCACCAAAGTAAAAGAGTAAATGGAATGTGGAACTTACTTGGATTTTTGTTTGCTGAAGATGTGGAAAGAATGAATGCAAGAATGCACGAATTTGGTAAGAGAAAGGATGCAGGCAGTGTTCTGAAAATTTCAGGCAAAGGTGAGTGTAACTGATGTTACACTCACTTAAGCAATTTTTGACCCTCTCGCTTAGCGAACCACAACGCTAAGCGAGCCAGAGAAACATTTGGTTTCTCAAAAATGTTCGCTTAGCGGGACTGCGCGCTTAGCCCAAACTTAAAATTCAAACTGAATTTTTTTTTCATAAAGTTGGGCTTAGCGCACAGAAGGGGTGCTTAGTGAGTTCTGCATATCAAAATACCTGCAACTCTCGCTGAGCCTGGCTCTGGGCCGGCTTAGCTAATATAATGCATCTTGAATATAGAGGGGCAGGTGCTTAGCGGATGATGGATCGCTTAACACTGCTATGGCTGCAAGGAATTGGGCTTAGCTAGCATGAGTAGTGCTTAGCTCAATGAACCCCAATTTAGGTTGCATCGAAATGGGCTCAGTGGCGACGTCTCGTGCTTAGCCAGTGAATACAATGCGCTTAGCGAGCAGGCCATCGCTTATCCCAATTCAGATCGAATTAAAATGGGCTTAGCTCAGCCTTGGCCAGCTTAGCAGACCAAATCGGCTTAAGATGTAAGGGTTGAACACTAAGCGCGAGAGACTCTCCGCTTAGCGAAAGGAATGATTTTCAGAAAAAAGTTTCTAAGTTATATCTGAGTCCTTTTATCAAGAAGTTTGAAACCCTTATATCTATCATTCAAAAACAAGTTGATATACCCCAATGTAATGATTATGAAGCAAGTTCCGCATTATACAATGCATAAAAAAGAATAGAATAACAGAAATTAGAACTGGGTTACCTCCGAGGAAGTGCTTCTTTAATGGCATTAGCTTGACGCTTTTACCTCAATGGGCGATCAAATATTGGTCCTCACCTTCAGGACTTCTTCTTCAACCTCTATCACTTGCAAGCAAACATTATGCTCTGGCACTGGCTTGTTTTCTTCAAAAAGATCAAAATTCATCTTCTGATCTTTAAAACCCATCTCCAATGTCTTTCTTCCCATATCAATTATGCAACTTGCAGTTGACATAAAGGGACGTCCCAAAATGACTGGAACCTCACGGTATTCCTCCACATCCATGACCATAAAATCAACTGGAAAGACCATATGTTTCACTCTTATCAGAACATCCTCAATTACCCTGTAAGGTCTTGTGATGGATCGGTCAGCAAGTTGTAAAGTCATTCTCGTGGGCATGATTTCCAACTCTCCCAACCTTCTACACATAGAGAGTGGTATTAGGTTGATACTGCTCCCAAATCAATGTGATCCTTTCCCACAGTGACTTCACCGATTGAACAAGGAATAGTAACACTTCCAGGGTCCTTATGTGTTGGTGGAAGAATTCTCTGTATTACAGCACTGTAGTTGCCTTCCACAACAACATTCTCCTGGTGGATGTATTTGTTTTTCCTCGTCAACATATCTTTCAGAAATTTTGAGTAGAGTGGCATTTGTTGTAAAGCTTCACCAAAAGGCATAGTTATTTCCAGTTTCTTGAAAATGTCAGGAATCTCGCCAAATGGCGGTCCTTGTCCTTCTTGGAAGGTACCACTAGATATTGTACTTCTGTATCCTTATTTGAAGCTTTTTCTTTCTTCTTCTCTCTTGCTTTCTCACTTCTACTCTTTTCTTTCCCTTCTTTATTTTTTTAAACTTTTTCTTTTTCTTTTTCTTTTTCTACCTCTATTTCTTTTTCTTGGTCGTTTATTTCTTTCTCCTCGACCATTACTAGTTTTTCACTCTCCTGACTTGTCATATCTATTACCTCCTCTTTCTTTTTCTTAGTTCCATCCTTTACAACAATTTGTTTCTCCAAAGCCACCCCATCCTCATCCTCAACTACCAAACGCTTCTTGTATCTTGTCATCACAACATTACATTCCTCTTTGGGATTCTTTTCTGTGTTCGCCCCAAAGCTATTGGATGACTTTTCAGCTAATTGTTTGGCTAGTTGACCCACCTGGATCTCAAGGTTCTTCAATGCTGACTTAGTGCTTTTGTGATTTAACATGGTCACCTGCATGAATTGAATCAGAGTCTCCTCCAACTTGGTTGTCCTCTGAAAAATGTTAGACCCTTGTTGAGGCGGCATGTTGGAAGGTCCACCCTGGTCTTTGTTGAATTGATTACCAGGGTGTGATCTCCACTGTCCTTGTTGGTTGTAAGGACCCTACTGGAAACCTTAGAATCCACCTTGATTGTATCCCTGCCTTTGTTGATTCCCCATGTAGCTAACCTCTTGCATTTGCTCTTCAAAAGGAATGCAAAGGCCGGATTCATGAGTACCACCACATATGGTACAACCTGTAATCTGCAAAATAGAAGGTTGTAAAGGTTGACCATTAGACAAGTTAGTTAGCAACTTACTCAAGGTTTCTGTCAAGATCTCAAGTTGCCTAGAGAGCAACTTATTTTGTGCTAACACAGCGTCTTGTGATGATAACTCCAGTAAACTCTTCTTAGTGGGTTGATGCACTCTATCACGTAGAATGGCGTGATCATGGGCATATATGTTTTCAATCAACTCCATTGCTTCTTCAAGGGTTTTCAGTTTTATTTTTTCCCCTACAAAAGCATCTAACAACTACTTAGATTGTGGCCTCAACCCATCTATGAATATGTTAAGCTGGGTTGGCTTAGAGAGTCCATGGGTGGGGGTCTTTCTTAACAAACCTCTAAACCTCTCCAATGCTTCACTTAGGGATTCATCAGGGAACTGATGAAATTGCAGCTTTCCCTTTCGCAGTCTTTGACTCGGGGAAGTATTTCTTCAGAAATTTCTCAACAACTTCTTCCTAGGTCTTCAAACTATTACCCTTAAATGAATGGAGCCACCTCTTGGCTTCTCCTGGCAAGGAAAATGAAAATAGGCTGAGTTTAATGGCTTCATCTGGCACGCCTGCAATCTTTACAGTGTTACAAATTTCAATGAATGTTGCCAAATGTGCATAGGGGTCCTCATTTGGTAATCCTTGGAATAAGTTCCCCTGTATTAAATGAATTAAAGAATGAGGGTAGTTTATATTGTGAGCTTGGACTTCCGGACGTGCGATGCTGGTAAAGAATTGTGGCACTGAACTGCTTGAGTACTCCTCAACCCTTTGTTGGTGTTCATCAACCATGATAATGACTTCTTGTAAATATGTCGCGGATTCCCTTCATGATGGTGAGTCAGATGATGTAGAATCAGAAAAATGAGCTTCTTCCTCTAGAATGGAACCTACTGTCCTGTCTTGTAGTAATTTTCTTCTCCTCTCGGCTCTGTTCCTTCTTAACGTAGCTTCAATCTCCAAGTCCAGAGGAACTAAATTGCCTGTGGGAGATCTATGCATATAAAACACTAACGGAAACAACGGTTATCCAGTTCAAGAAGAAAACAAATATGAATCGAAAGAAAATATTCACAGTTAATCAAAGAATAAAGAATAGACACCTAGGACTAAACTAACTTTCCTAATAGAAAGAAGTTCCCCGACAACGGTGCCAAAAACTTGTTCGAACCCGGCAAGTGCACCGGATCGCGCAAGTAGTATAAACCGATAAGAACCGAGTATCAAACTCTCAGGGAACTTGTGTTACTTGGTAAAGTTATATTCAGTGAATAGGTGTATTGTATGAAAAGATATGTGTGGACTATGAACAGGTATATAAACTAACTATTAAAAAGAAAAATCATGTGAGTAATGATGTGTAAAGACAAGTAGACAATGTGTTGGTCTTCCTATTAGGTGCCTGGTGTTATAAGGATATTCTCTACTTAACAATGCTCATGTGTTCTATGGTGTCTCCTGAAATGCTAAACCTCGATCCCTCGTGATAGTCTAGCCTAATCCTGATCAAGCATCATCCCCAGATCCCTCTTGTTGGACTAAACTTGACCAGAACCGCATTAAGACAAACATACAAACAACTAGGTTACCATACCCCGATCCCTTGTGATAATACAATAAACTAGCCCTGTCCTATCATGTTCTAAGAATCTGACCAGTTCCCACTGTTGAATGATCCTAACAAAGCATGCATCTACGTGATCAAGGCAAAAGCATACTAAAATGACGTACTGATAGCACAGAGAACACATAAAACATCGTTAAATAGATATAAAGGTATTTACATCAAGTACCTACAAGGAAGAACCAACATAGGATTTAGCTTTCCATATCTGGGAAGCTTCCTTTACAACAAAGAGAAGAGAAAAATGAAGGATTGAAGAAATACAAGTAGTGGGGATGTCTCCTCCACCTCTAGAACCTCACAATCACTCACAGACTCATCTCATGCTCTCAGGATGGCTTCCTCTTCAAGCTCAGTTCTCTGTCAGTTTTCGCACAGCAAAAGCTCTCAAAACTCTCTCGAACTTGGACCTTTCTCTCTCTAGAAATCTCTAAACATGCAGAAGCTTTGAGAAATGTCCAAACTCCCTCTCCATTTCTGATTTCAGGCTTAAATAGGTGGCCTTGTTGGTGCTTGCGTGCTTAGCGCAACTCTGACTCGCTTAGCATGCATAAGTGAATTTTGGCTTAGCGTGCGTCTTCTCGCTTAGCGGATGCATGCAAGCGGTGCACTTAGCGGGATGAGCCCTCACTTAGCATGTGTGTCCAGCTCATCCTTCTTCCATATTCTTCCTCGCGCTCAACCGCAAAAGTGGTGCACTCAGCGGATGGCTCGCTAAGCCGGCAGATTGGCTTAGCGAGAAGCTAAAAATCAGCACTTCACAAACTTGCCTAATTAACCTGAAATTCAAAGGAAATGATTATTAAATACTCAAAATGGGAGTACTAAGTACTTATTACCTATATTTAACAAAAAGTAATTACAACACTACAAAATAACCATAAATGGGAGGAGTTAGATACAATTTTCACAAATTTCTTACACAAAAGTTAGTCGTATTCATCAACTAACATGGATCCAGGCAGCATGTCCCGCAGTTGGAGCAGCGATGCAAGTACCGCAAGTAACTAGAGCTTGTGGGCTTTAATGGCTATACTTGTGGATGATAATGACTTCCGCTCGAGGGGTTTCTACCATGTGGAAGAGACTCACACTTGAGGGGGAGATTGTTGGAGTACATGTGTGAGGTGAAGTCCCACATCAAGTAGAAGTGAAAAAGTTGAGCACCATATAAGTGAGGAGAAGACCTATAAACCTGAGCCTTAAGGTTTTAGGTTAAAGTGTAGTGTCAAGTTCCCTTATGTGGTTGCTCATGGCTCATTGATGTAAATCTCCCCGGTGTTTACTCCCCATGAATTCCCCAATAACTCAGCACCATTATCATCAGTATGAATTTTGGCCAACTCCAACAGCTTAGCATCCAAAGCATCTCGTATCCAATGATACTTCACATCAATATGCTTAGACCTTGAATGAAAGGTTGAGTTCTTACCAAGATGAATAGCACTCTGACTGTCCACAAATAGTAGATATTTATCCTGAACAAAACCAAGCTCCTGTAAGAATTTCTTCACCCATATCAACTCCTTGCATGCTTCGGTAATGACAATGAATTTTGCCTCTGTAGTAGACAAAGCTACACACTTCTGTAGCTTGGACTGCCAAGTCATAGCTCCCCATGCAAATTTAATCAAATAGCCCGAAGTGGACCTCCTGGAATCAATGTCTCCAGTCATATTTGAGTTTGAGTATCCCACCAAAGTAGGCTTATCACCACCAAAACAAAGCCTCATATCAACAATACCATGAAGATACCTCAAAATCCATTCCACAACATTCCAATGCTCTCTACCTGGTGTCGAAACCAAACATCACAACAGGACGGCGAAAGAAAATAAGAGATTTGTCTTCCATGAAGAAAATGAGTGGGAGTCACCACCAACGTTTATTTAAGGGAAACGTTAGAAAACCCAAAAAGAAAAGGTTTGCGAATTTTGAAAAGAAGGGGTTCGGGAGTTGTTTACGCATAAGGAAGATGCTAGCACCCCACACGCCCATCACATAGAACGATAGCCTTTAATCGAGTGTGCAATAAAAATGCGACTTCAAAATTATTTATTTTCCCAAGAGCAGTGAATTCTTTTTATTTATTTATTTGTTGTTGTTGTTATTATTATTATTATTATTATTATTATTATTATTATTAATATTATTATTTTCGAATCGACAAGGCCATTGCCCTTGCTCCTACGTATCCTCAAGAGCAATGAGGAAATCAGACCTACGTAGTTCTTTAAACAAAATGTTTGTGTGTTGAATCGATTTTATCTTTTTGAGATATTTGTCTTAATTACAAAAAGAAAAGTCGTTAAGGCATTGGACCCTGAAAATGATCTCAAGTGATATTTGACGAAAATAAATTTGGTTGTGAGTTAATTTCTTTTTTATTTGATTTTGTTCATGAGTCGGATATCCTTTGGATCCACTTATTATGAATATCTCCGAGCGTTGTTAGTTGTTATTCATGAGTTAGTTTGATATTGAATATTTGCAAGGAATTAGCGCTTTACCTCCAATTTGTAGGAATTGTACATATTTTTCTCTGTAGTGTGATTTTATAGAGTAGATACTCCAATTTTGGGAATTAATGTTGAATCCAACTCAGTTTCAGGCCAAAGAAGAAAAGGTTCAAGTAGCTGATGACTCGCTCAGCGAGGCAGATCCGCTCAACGAGTGGCATCCACTTAGCGAGGCATACAGCTCGCTTAGCGGATTAGGAAACACTAGAAGAGGATAAGCCAGAGATGTGCTCGCCCAGCGCGCAGCCAGCCCGCCTAGTGAAGACGTTGTCTTTTTTCACGCTCAGCGTGCCCTATCCCGCTAAGCCAAAATTCACTTACTCTCGCGTAGCGAGCTAATCTCGCTAAGCGAGTCTTCAGAAGCTGAAAGGTCCAAGAGCCTTTAAAACACTGAAGTTGGCAGAAATAAGAGAGAGCGAGAGAGAGACAGAGAGTTCGCACTGGAGGAAGCAAAAGAGACACAAGGAGAGCAGCAGAGAGAGCTTAGGCTAGAAAATAGAGAGATTTAGGGTTTAGAGGTTGTAAGAGACATCCTCAACCATCTTCTTCCATTTCTTTCACAAAAAATAGTTTCTTTCTTTTAGTTTGAGTTTCTTGCTTGTAATGGAAGGTTAAGCCTCTTTGTTGGGGAGCTCTGCTGAAAAACCTTGATGTAACACTCTTACTATCTATTTAATGTTATTTTTATGTGTTCATTGCTTCTATCTATGCTTATTATACATGCTTGTGGCTTGATCACCCATTTGTATGTATAGTTAGGATTTTTAGTATTGGGAAATGCTTTACAACCTTAGAACTTGGTAGAGCAAGCTAGAAATCTGTATGTCTAGGAATGGAGTGCAGTGATCTAGTCTATATTATGTTGTAGGCTTAATGTAACTCTTTTAGACTAAGTTTGTTGAGGGATCAAGGACAAAGTTTAAAGAGAGTTAGGCTCATTCACTAGAGGGATCTTGGTTTAAGTAGTTTCTCAGCATAAGAGCACTAGGATAACGTTAAATAAAGAAAAATACATATTAAACATCAAGAGAAATTCAGTAGAACGACCCAACGCTTTTTACTTGATAGTTTCCACTCTCTATAGCTTTAGATATTTTGTTTATGTTCGAATAGGTTTTCTAGTACAGAACCCAATATCTACTTGTTTTTTATTCCTATAAATTATTTGCATACTGAATGTACATGATCTGAGTGAAACAAATTCCTTAAGGATACGATACTCGGTCTTACCATTTTATACCACTTGTGCAAATCGGTACACTTGCCTGTTGGATCAAGTGGCCTTGGAATAATTAAGAATGGGGGTTGAATTAATTATTAATTAACCTTTACTAATTAAAAATCTAATCCTTCTTAGGCTTTTACTATGTTGTTAAGAAAGTAAAGAATAGAAAAGAAACTTAACCAAAAGTAAAAGCGATAATTAAAGTGCACAGCAGAAATTAAAGAGTGCAGGGAAGAAGAAAACAAACACAAGAGTTTTATACTGGTTCGGCAACAACCCGTGCCTACATCCAGTCCCCAAGCGACCTACGGTCCTTGAGATTTCTTTTCAACCTTGTAAAATCCTTTACAAGCAAAGATCCACAAGGGATGTACCCTCCCTTGTTCTCTTTGAACAACCTAGTGGATGTATCCTCCACTAGAACTGATCCACAAGAGATGTACCCTCTCTTGTTCTCAGTTACAACAACCCAAGTAGATGTACCCTCTACTTGTACCACAAAGGATGTACCCTCCAATGTGTTAGGACAAAGTTCTCAGACGGTTAGTCCCTTGAAACTTTTTGAAAGGGATACAAAAGATATCTCAGGCGGTTAGTCCTTTGAAATCTTTTGTATAAGGGAAAGGGAAGAATCAAAAGAATTCTCAGACTGTGTCATTTTGAATTCTTTGACAAGGGAGAAGGGAGACACAAAAGAATTCAGGCGGTTAGTCCTTTGTTCTTTTGGAAAAGGGAGAAGAGAGACACAAAAGGAATTTAGGCGGTTAGTCCTTGGCGAATTCTTTTTGGCAAAGGGAGAAGGGAATGAAAAAGATGAATAGCACAAGTTTTTGAACAAAGAACTTTTCTTGGAAGAAAAAGTGTTGATAAAAAACTTTTAGAAAGATGAAGAGAAAAGAAACCAGAAAGTTCTGATGAAAGATATTGAAAGATAGATTGAAAGAGATGATTGAGATGAATTAATTTTTGTTTCAAGCCAAGGTCACATATTTATAGTTTCTTGATGACTCAAGTCAAAACTTGTAACTCTTGGCAATTCCTTTAAAACTAATTACTTAAAAATTTATGACTTTTGAAAGAATCTTCAGAAACAAGTCACTTGAAGAATTGTGACTTTTGGAAATGAATTTTTTGAAAACAGTCACTGGTAATCGATTACCATTAAGGTGTAATCGATTACTCATCAACAGATGTGATTCTTCATTTTGAATTTTGAAAATCTTAACGTTTTAAAACACTGGTAATCGATTACATGTTTATGGTAATCGATTACAGCTTTGTAAATTAGTTTGAAAAACAATGTTGGCTACTGGTAATTGATTACTACCTTATGGTAATCAATTACCAGAGAGTAAAACTCTTTGGTAAAAGATTTTGTGAAAACTTCATGTGCTACTCAATGTTTTGAAAAACTTTTTAATACTTATCTTGATTGATTCTTCTCTAGAAACTTGAATTCATCTTTTCTTGAATCTTGAAATCAAATTTCTCTTGATTCTTGAATTGTTCTTGATTTAATCTTGAAATCATTCTTTGGGCTTTTTGTCATCATCTTTGTCATTATCAAAACTTCTTGAATCAACTTGATTCAACATCATGAAGCTTGCTTCTACATTGCCGACTTTTACGAACAAGTTTTTGGTGCCATTCCCGGGGAATTTCTTTCCACTTAGATAGTATAATTTAGTTTGGAAACATTTATTCTTTTTTCTTTGATTAATTTTTGTGAATAGTTAGAATTCAATTTTTCTCTTGATTTGGTTAACTGCTGCCCTGTTTAGTTGCTTCTTGTATGCGAGGTAATTCTTCAGCAAGGAATTTAGCTCCACTAGATTTGGAGATTGAAGCTACTTGCAGGAGAAACAATGCAGAAAGGAGGAGAAAAGCTTTGCAAGAGAGGATAGTACAACCAAGTTCCAAGGGAACTCGTTCATCCGAATCATCTTTAGCATTTCCAGCAGACTTGAGGGAATCCGAAGTTGGTGCATCTGAAGCACACATCATGGTGGAAGATCAACCACAGAGGGTTACTCTAGAGGACTACTCCAGCTCTATCGTGCCGCAATTTTTCACAAGCATTGCGCGGCCAGAAGTCCAAGCTCACAACATCACATATTCACATTCCTTGATCCAGTTGATTCAAGGAAATCTGTTTCATGGTTTTCCTAATGAAGACCCTTATGCACACCTTGCAACATACATAGAAATCTGTAATACAATGAAAATTGTAGGGGTGCCTGAAGATGCAGTGAGGCTCAGCTTTTTTTCATTCTCTTTGGTTGGAGAAGCAAAGAGGTGGCTGCATTCTTTTAAAGGGAATACCTTAAAGACATGGGAAGAAGTAGTAGAAATTTTTTTGAAGAAGTACTTCCCAGAATCAAAGACAACTAAAGGCAAGGCAGCAATTTCTTCATTCTATCAATTCTCAAATGAGTCTTTGAGCGAAGCACTTGAATGATTTTGTGGCTTGCTGCGAAAGACACCTATTCATGGATTCTCTGAGCCTATTCAGCTGAATATTTTCATTGATTGTTTGAGACCACAGTCTAAACAATTGCTAGATGCTTCTATTGGGGGAAAGATTAAGTTAAAGACTCCTAAAGAAGCAATGGAACTTATTGAGAATATGGCTGCTAGTGATCATGCTATTTTGTGTGATAGAACTCATGTTCCCACCAAGAGAATCTTGTTAGAGCTTTCTTCACAAGATGCATTATTGGCACAGAACAAGCAACTAGCTAAGTAGCTGAAATCGCTCACTGAGACACTTAGAAAGCTGTCAACACAGTTACAAGCGGCTCAGCCTTCCCATTAAACAATTATGCAGGTTGGAGATTGTAGTATATGTGGAGATGCACATGAATCTGGTTGTTGCATACCCCTAGATGATGCGGCAAAAGAAGTAAATTATATGGGAATCAAAACAGACAAGGATTCCATTCAGGCAGTTTTTCACGTTACCAGCAAGGAGGAAATTTCAATCAAAATCAAGGGCAAGGATGGAGGTCACATCCAAGGAATCAGTTCAATAAAGACCAAGGAGGACCATCCAACAGACCTCAGGATCAAGGGCCTAGCTTGTACGAGAGGACCACTAGGTTGGAAGAAACTTTGGCTCAGTTCATGCAAGTTTCAATGTCTAACCATAAGAGCACTGAGTCAGCTATCAAGAACCTAAAAGTTGGCTAAGCAAATAGCTGAGAATTCTTCTGGAAGTTTTGGAGCTAATACTGAGAAAAATCCCAAGGAAGAATGTAAGGTTGTCATGACTAGAAGCAAGAGGGAGACCGTGGTGGAGGATAAGAGTAGGATTAGTGATGAGAAGAAGTTAGAAGCTGAGGGAGAAAAACAAAATAAGGAAGATCAGATGAGGGAGAAAAAAATAAGTGAAGAGAAAGAAGGAAAAAATGAAAAAAAAAAGAGATAATGAGGAAGAGAAAAAGACTAAGAGTGAGTTGGCCAGAGAAAAGAAGTTGGAGGCTATCCAATGTATAGGGAAGGAAGCACCATATCCCTTGGTGCCATCTAAGAGAAACAAGGAATGACATTTTGCTCGTTTCCTTGATATCTTCAAGAAATTGGAGATAACTATCCCATTTGGAGAAGCCTTACAACAAATGTCGCTCTACTCCAAGTTTCTCAAGGATCTGCTGACCAAGAAGGGCAAATATATCCCCAGTGATAATATTGTGCTGGAGGGAAATTGTAGTGTTGTTATCCAGAGAATCCTTCCACTAAAGTACAAGGATCTAAGGAGTGTTACAATCCCTTGCTCAATTGGTGTTTTGTAAGTTGGAAAAACTCTTATTGACTTAGGGGCTAGCATTAATCTGATGCCCCTATCCATGTGCAGAAGGATAGGAGAGCTAGAAATCATGCCAACAAGAATGACTTTGCAGCTAACGGATCGCTCAATCACAAGGCCATATGGTGTAGTGGAGGATGTGTTGGTCAAAGTGCATTAATTTACTTTCCCTGCAGATTTTGTGATAATGAACATTGAAGAGGACACTGAGATTCCATTGATTTTAGGCCGTCCATTCATGTTAACAGCCAATTGTGTGGTTGATATGGGGAAAGGTAATCTAGAAATGAGTGTGTGATCGAGGTCGTACCCGAATCAAATAAACATTAAAAATGCAGTATCTAGGAAGTAATCCTAGGTCGTTTCCCAACGAGCAATGATAAACCAAATGTTCATAACAGATAGTAGGAAAATAGTAACGAATTGGGGGGGGGTTGTTTGCTTTTGAAAATTAAACAGCGAGTACAATTGAATTAGAAAATATCATAATTAAAATATGTTGCTTCCCCTTGATTCACAAGCAAGTCTCTTATCCTAGGTTGCGAGAATTTATCCTTTATCAGTTTAACCACTTAATCCAACCCTAAATTAAATTACTTAGCGAAATTCAACATAAGGCATTCATTATGTGATTAAGCATCAAATACACCAATTACTCATAAACGATCATTAAGCATGAACGTAAATTAAGGGGAGAGACAATTAATCAAGCACTAAACATGCATGAATTAAAAACAACAAATTCAGAGTAGTTAGTGAAGAGGAAAAACTGAACAGAATGTAACAGTAATAATAGAACCTCAAAGAGAACTGTGCTTGATCCTCAAGAGAAAGCAACGCTGAGGACTTAGCCTTCCATTAATCAATAGAGAACGAACTTATAAATTGAAGAACGAAATTTTATTGCTACTGGAATTGTAAAACGAAAAGATGTCTCAAAGAAAAGCCTAAAACTAAAAAACGAAAATAGGAGAGGGAGAAGAGAGGGCCTAAACTAGAACCTTGGTGTTGTTATATAGTTTTCTAGCCCCAAAGCTTACAAATTTGTTTTAAATCCAAGCCCATAAATAAAATCAAATCAAATCTAGATAAGATAAGATAAGATAATATCTAAATGAGATCAAATCTAAATAATATCTAGATAAGATAAGATAAGATAACATCTAATTTTGTAGGATAAAATAGTCTGTCCTCTTCAAATCCAAGCCCAATTCTGGATTCAAGCCCAATGCTTCATTAATTCCTGAAATTAGATTAAAAACATCAAATTAGCTGAATGGGCCCAAATAATAAAACTGCCTAATTAATTTGACAATTAAGATTAATCAGTACTTAAAATGGTGCAAAAAGGGTTAAGAAATAGGAGAAAATAATGGCACATCAGTGTGGATGACTAGAAGGTTACATTCAATCTGTTTGATGCAGTAAAGCATTCAATTGACCGAAATGTCTGTTCCAAGATGGATGAGATTGAGAATGAGATAGCTCAGAATGCAAGAGCTAAGGTTTCGCAGGACCCTTAGAGGTAACATACGTCAAGCTAGTGACATTAAAGAAGCGCTTACTAGGAGGCAACCCAACTCTTTTTCTTTATTTTCTCAATCAATTTTCTGTTCATCATTGCATGAAGCTAGGTTTCAACTTATTTGTGATTGCTAGAGTAAGATATCAGCCTGTTTTGTATGATAGAGGGGTTGTGATGCAATCCTACCCCCCAAGGGCATTGGATAGAAGACTCCAAGAAGATTGGGCCAAAAATGCAAGAGAAGGCCCTAGAGTTCTCATGAGCCTTAGGGTAGATTTCGGGCCCACGGGCTAAGTATGAGCCCACTTATCTTGGCACATATTAGATTAAGGTTTCATTAATTTTGGGCCTTGTATTTAGGGCTCCATAATGTAGGTAGGGTACCCTAGAAATATAGGATTTTTCAGCCCTTGTATTTTAGGGCACCTAGACTAGTTTTTGTATTAGGGGTAGTTTTGTAATTTCACATGCACTAAGTGGATATTTGATGTGTGTGGTTGGAAATAAATTTAATTGAATTGGTAGAAGCCCAATCCAATTAAATTTTAGAGGGGGAGGTGAGCATTTGCTTACTACACCCCATTGCCACATCATATAGTCACACTTTGTGCATGTCCTTCATGCTTTTCATGCCTCATGACACCTAAGCACACTTAGTGGAGAATCTTGGAATTGATCTTGGATTAGTGGGCTGAACCATAACTAAAATTCACTAATCATAATTAGTGAAATTTTGGCTCCAAAGTTTGGCTCCACAAATTCAATTTCAAATTCAAGTGAAATTTGAATTTCCCTCCAATTTTGTGTGACACTTAGGCTATAAATAGAGGTCATGTGTGTGCATTTTTTTGGAACTTTGATGATTTGAATATTAAACTTCAGATTTCAAAGCTCATTTAGAGCACAAAATTTCGTGCTCTTCTCTCCCTCTCCCTTCATTCATCTCCTTCTTCCTCCAAGCTCTTATCCATGGCCTCCTATGGTGGTGAGCTTCTTCTAGACTCATCTTCTCCTTGAAGTGGCGTCTCCTCTCTCTTTCCCTTTCTCCATTCCGCTGCCATTCATCTTCCAAGAAGCAAAGGAATCCATTGATGAAGAAGATCCTAGGCCTACAAGCTCCAATGGAGCTTGCATCATGTGGTATCAGAGCATCTTCATCTAGGTGATGTTCTTTTGCTTCCTCTATCTTTTTGTTCGGTGAATTCTCTTTAATTCCTTGTTCTTCATCTCATTCTCCATGTATATCCTCCAGCATCTCTCGCTAAGCGCACCAACCCCTACCCATTGGCTGAAGGGGTCTTGCTAAGAGAGACATTTGCACTAAGCCCAAAAACCTCTATGGATTTGCATTAAATGGATTAGGGCTAAGCGAGTCAGCTCGCTAAGCGCAACATAGTCTCTCGCTAAGCACGTCTGTGCATTAAGCATAAAAGGCTCTCTGCCTGGACCCTCATGTAGTTTAGGCTAAGCGGGTCATACCTGCTAAGCCCAAATCTTTCTCTGGAATGGCATAGCGCCAAGCAAGCCCATCTCTCTAAGCACAACCCCACTACTGCATCCTGAGGCATTTAATCCGCTAAACCGGCCATGTCTCGCTTAGCGGAAGTTGTAGACCAATCAAAGCTGCATAACTCGCTAAGTGCACATCTGTGCGCTGAGCCCAAAACCTTCTCGGGTTTTCTAATTTTTGAATTGAGCAAAGCAAGCATGTCCCACTAAATCCTGAAAAATTCAAACGTCACTAAGTGTTTGCTTAGCGAGTCATTCGCGCTTAGTGAGTCAATTGAAAATGCCAAAAATAAAAAGTAACTACCTTAGGCAGTTACCATTTGCACAATCATATAACTTCCCACGCACACATACCTTGCAATCATTGGCATTCATCTGCACTGTGCTTCCATTACCTGCTTCTCTACTTTTTGCCTTCATTTTACTCATTCACCTCAACAGTCCAATTAAATTCTTTAACCTTTTGTCAATTTAATTTTTGAACCCTAGGGTAGAAGACAATTTAGTTGTACTGTGATTTGGTAATGTTGATGCTGTTGATTACTTGTAGTTAATTGCTTGGTTAGCTTGTTATTAGGACTTTAGTTTTGGATGTAATGTAGGTTGATTCCAGGGGCTTTGCTTAGATTTCCTATGCCTGAAAGTGGCTAGGGAGTTGAGGCTTCGAAGCCCCAATTTCTTTCTGGAAATTTTAATGTACTCGCTAAGCGAGTGTGCTCGCTAAGCAAGTTCATCCATTTTGGATGAATTTCTGGGTTTTCTGATGAACACGTTAAGCGGGTTCTATCTCTCTAAGCGCGTTCATCATTTCTATTTGAATGTATGCATCATTGTATGAACTCGCTAAGCCACTGCACTATGGCTTAGCGAGCATTTAAATTTAAAGTTTTTAATTTCAAAGTTCGTATGAACTCGCTAAGCCGGCATGCCGCGCTTAGCGAGTTAGTTTAGTTAGGTCTGAGTCATAGAGGGTTTTGGCATTCTAGTTGCAGCTAAGCGAGCCACGCTCGCTAAGCCACCATGCCTCTAAAGTTTGAATAAGCCTACGCTAAGCGAGTCTATCTTGCTAAGCCCAAGGCAATTTAGTTTTGCAAAATTGTGTGCATGCACTAAGCGAGCCATGCTCGCTAAGCGCAATTTCTTCTCTGTTTTAGAATTTGGCTTAGTGAGCTCGCTAAGCCATTTATGTTCCAGTAATCTAGTCATGCTAAATGCCCACTAGCGCTAAGCCTGTGTAGGGTGTCACGCTAAGCGAGCAATGCTCGCTAAGCGCAATTAGCTCTCTATTAGAGAATAAGGCTTAGCGAGCCATGCTTGCTTAGCCACTGTGTTGTTTCAATAAGCGAGGGTGTCTCGCTTAGCCAGAGTCTTTATTTTTCAATAGTCGCACTAAGCGCACCCTGCGCGCTAAGTGAATGGTGCTATTTTCTGAAGGCGCGCTAAGCAAGTCTGTCTCTCTAAGCGCCCAGTCCTTTTTCTTGTTTTATTTTTCTGTTATCAGTCTTCAATAAAACCTGTCTAAAATTATTTCTTGTGATTCTTTTAATGCAGATGGCCTCCAAGAAGAGAAAATCATCCACCTCCAGACCTCAAGAACCTTATGACACTACGAGATTCATTTTTGAGGTCGCTTGGGAGTGTTATGAGCAGAACGTGCATTCCAGAAACTGTGGAAGCAATGCTTTCCAAGTTTATTTTGATGATGCCAAAGACTCGAGTCAAGTGAAGAGTCAAGATTCAAATCAAGAATCAAGATTCAAGTGAAGATTCAAGAGAAGACTCAAGATATGCAAGAACTTCAAGAAAAGCATCAAGATAAGTATAAAAAGATTTTTTCAAAAGAAAAGATTGAATAGCACAATTTTGTTCAAAATAATTTTTCAAAGAAAAATCTTTTACCAAGAGTTTTACTCTCTGGTAATCGATTACCAGAAGGCAGTAATCGATTACTAGTAGCCAACGTTCTTTTTAAATTGATTTACAAAGCACTAATCGATTACCATGAGCATGTAATCGATTACCAATGTTTTTGAACGTTGAGATTTCAAATTTCAAGAGTCACAACTTGTGATAAAACATTTTCAAACTTGTGTAATCGATTACACAATATATGTAATCGATTAGCAATGTTTCTAAACATTTTTAATTTTCAAATTTAAACATGAAGAGTTACATCTGTTGATGTGTAATCGATTACACTATGATGGTAATCAATTACCAGTGACTAATTTTGAAAAATAAATTACCAAAAGTCACAATCTTTAAAGTAACTAGTTTTTGAAGATTTTTTCAAGAGTCACAACTTTTAAAGTGACTAGTTTTCAAAAGAGTCATAACTTTTAAAGTGACTAGTTTTCAAAAGAGTCACAACTTTTAAAGTGACTAGTTTTCAAGAGAGTCGCAACTTTTAAAATGACTAGTTTTGAAGAAATTGCCAAGAGTCACAACTTTTAACTTGGTTTTTTCAAGAGCCATCAAATGGCTATAAATATGTGACCATGACACGAATTTGAAGAGAACTTTCTGATTCATTTTCTCAACATATTTCTAAGAGTTTTTGTTCAATACTTTCTTTATTCAAGAAAAGTTCATTGGCCAAAAACTTGTGCTATTCTTCTTCTTCATTCCTTCTCCCTCCTGCCAAAAGAATTCAAAGAACTAACCGTCTGAGAATTCTCTTGATTCTTTCCTTCTCCATCTTGCCAAAAGAATTCAAAGAACTAACTGTCTGAGAATTCTTTTGATTCCCCAAACAAAGAATTCAAAGAACTAACCGTCTGAGAATTCTTTGCCCAAACACTGAATTCCAAGAACTAACCATCTGAGAATTTTGTGTAAGAAGCAGGTAGCTTCTTGGTTGTAATAGTGAACACAAGGGAGGGTACATCCTTTGTGGTTCGCTTCAAGTAGATGTACCCACCACTTGAACTGATCCACAAGAGATGTACCCTCTCTTATTCTCAGTATTACAACCCAAGTAGATGTACCCTATACTTGTACCACAAAGGATGCACCCTCCAATGTATTAAGATAAAGAATTCTTAGGCGGTTAGTCCCTTGAATCTTTGTAAGGGGAAACAAAAGATATCTCAGACGGTTAGTCCTTTGAAATCTTTTGTTTAAAGGGAAGAGGAAGAATCAAAAGAATTCTCAGGTGGTTAGTTCTTTGAATCTTTTGGCAAGAGGGAGAAGGAAGAAAAGATAGCATACTTTTGTTTTCTGCAGAATTTCCACTTGCAGAAAAACAAAGTTTTGAAAACAAAGTTTAGAATGTTTTTTGGCAAAGAAAAAGCAATGGGCAATGGTTAGAGAAAGATTGTGAAAAAGGATTGTTTGGAAGAATATCACACACACCTATTGAACGTGCGCCAAAGTCATGTTTTTATAGACTCTTCATGTCTGGTCAAAGAAACCATTGGAAGAGTTATGACTTTTAAGAAAACCATGTTAAGAGTTATAACTCTTAACTTTTTCTTCAAAACTCTTCACTGGTAATCGATTACCACAAAGGTGTAATCGATTACACAATGTGTTTTATGAAAAGTTGTGACTCTTCACAATTGGATTTGAATTCCAATGTTCAGATTCACTTGTAATCGATTACTAATATAGTATAATCGATTACACTATTTGAAAATCATTTTGGAATGTTATAAATCATTTGAAAACATTTTTAAAACCAAACTGGTCACTGGTAATCAATTACAGATAACTGGTAATCGATTACCAGAGAGTAATCACTCTGGTAACTTAGATCATTTAAAAAAGTTCTTTTGTAAAACAAAACTGTGCTATTCGGTTTTTGAGAAATTCTTTTAATACTTATCCTATATGAAGTCTTGACTTGTTGCTTCTTGATTTCTTCTCTTGAATCTTGAATCTTGGATTGGATTCTTGATGCTTGATCTTGAAGTCTTGAATCAATCTTGAATCTATCACTTGGGCTTTTGGCGTCATCAAAATTGCTTGGTTAATTATCATGAAGCTTGCTTCTACACAATTAAACACGGAATAGTCACACTCCCAAAATCTTTGCGCTTAGGTGGAAGGATCCTCTGAATTACAGCACTGCAGTTTCCTTCCATAATGATGTTTTCACTGTGAATGTACTTATTCTTCCGTGTGAGCATATCTTTTAAAAACTTAGAGTACAGCAGCATTTGTTGAAGAGCTTATCCAAAGGGCATAGTAATCTCCAATTTCTTGAAGATATCAAGGAAACAAGCCAGATGTCTTTCATTGTTGGTACCAATGGATATGGCACCTCCTCCCTTTTGCTTGGACTTTCCTCCTTTATCTTTTCTCTAGCCAGCTCACTCTTGGTCTTTTTCTTCTCTTCTTTTCTCTCATTCTCTTTTTCTTTTTCATTTTTTCATTTGTTTCATTTTCTTTTTCTTTCTCTCTTTCTTTTTCTTTTTTTTCTTTTCCTTCTCACTTATTTCTTTTTCACTCACTATTATTGGTATCTTCTTCTGCTGGTCATCTTTTGCTTCCACTTCTTCCTCAATCTCACTCAAAGGTTCCACCACTGGGTCAATTTCTGGTTCGATTACCAGTTGTTGTTTTTCTTCACCTATCCTCTTCTCACCTTTATTCATGCTCACCATTTTGCTTCTAGTAATAACAGCCTTGCACTCCTCCTTAGGATTCTTCTCTGTGTTGGCTCCAAAGCTGCTTGACGGTCGGTCTGCCAATTGTTTTGCCAATTGTCCCACCTGGACTTCTAGATTCTTGATGGTTGACTCTGTGCTTTTTTGATTGGACATGGATACTTGCATGAACTGAGCAAAAGTCTCCTTGTTGCGGTAGCCTATTAGATGGTCCACCCTGGTCTTTATTGAACTGATTAACAGGGTGAGTTCTCCATTGTCCCTGTTGCTGATTATATTGTTGGCCATGTTGGAATCCAGAATATCCACCTGCATTAAAGTTTGGTCTTGGCTGGTTCCCCATATAGTTCACTTTATGTGTTGTATCTTCTGTGGGAATGCAGCAGCCCGAATCATGTGCTCCACCACATATAACACAACCTGCAACCAGCAAAACAGAAGAGGGTGAAGGTTGTTCAGCATGCAATTGAGTTGGAAACTTACTTAGTGTTTCAGTTAAAGCTTCAAGTTGCTTGGATAGCAATTTATTTTGGGCCAACAAAGCGTCCTGTGATGAAAGCTCCAGCAGGCTTCTTTTGGTTGGGATATGTTTTCTATCATGCAAGATTGTGTGGTCACTAGCAGCCATATTCTCAATTAATTCCATGGCTTCATCAGGGGTCTTCAATTTTATCTTTCCCCCTGCAGAAGCGTCTAAAAGTTGCTTGGGTTGTGGCCATAACCCGTCAATGAAAATATTGAGCTGGATTTGTTCTAAAAATTCATGAGTAGGCGTCTTTCTTAGTAACCCACGAAATCTTTCCAAAGCCTCACTCAAGGACTCATCTGGAAATTGATGAAAGGATGAGATGGTAGCTTTTTCTTCAGCAGTCTTAGACTCTGGGAAGTATTTCTTCAAGAATTTTTCAACCACTTCATCCCAAGTCTTAAGACTGTTACCTTTAAATGAATGGAGCCATTTTTTTGCCTCTCCAGACAGAGAAAATGAAAACAAGCTCAATCAAACAGCATCCTCAGGCACACTAGCCAGTCTGGCAGTATTGCAAATCTCAATATAAGTGGCTAGATGTGCATACAGGTCTTCATTGGGAAGACCATGAAAAAAAATTGTTTTGAATCAACTGAATTAATCAATGTGGATAGGTTATATTCTATGCTTGAACCTCCGGTCGTGCAATGCTAGTAAAGAACTGCGGCACAGATGTACTTAAGTAATCTTCCAGGGTCACTCGTCGAGGTTGCTCTTCAGCCATGACTTCGGCTTCAATTTATGTTGCTTGAGATTCCCTGGATGTAGGTGAATTAGAAGATGATGACTCAGAAAAGTGAGCCTCTTCAAGGATTGATGCTACTGTTCTGTCGTGCAAAAGCTTTCTTTTTCTCTCTGCATTGTTTCTTCCAAAGGTTGCTTCAATTTCTAAATCCAATGGGACCAATTCACCTGCAGAAGATCTATGTATGCAAACACTAATAGGAAAAGCAGTTAACCAATTCAAGAAGAAAATAAATTTTGAACTAAAAAAATACTAATAAAAACAAAAATTAATAAATCAAAGAATAATGAATTAATTCCTTCAAATTGAACTAAACTTTCCAAATGGAAAAAGTTCCCGGCAATGGCGCCAAAATACTTGATGGATTTGCTCTGGGATACTACTTGTTTGTGTGGATGCGAAATCTACCGGCAAGTGCACCGGGCCGTCAAGTAAATAATTAAAACGGTGTGAACCGAGTATCAAACTCAAGGAACTTGTTCATTTGGTAAAGGTTTGTTCAATAAGCAGGCATTTGCAAACAGAAATCATGATTGTGAATGAAAGTAAAAGTATGTTCTATCCTAATTACAAAGCAATAAACATGAGCAAGTAAGTGTGAAAACAGATATCTAAAGGTGTTGGGTCCTCTTACTGAGCAAATTGATGCAATTAAAGATGTTTCTCTAATTAAAAATACTTTTGTGTTCTATGTTGAAGGCTCAAGTACTAAATACCAATGTTTCATGAGTTTAGCCTAATTCTAATTAAACATCGTTCACAGATGTCTCTTGTTGAACTTAGCTTAATTGAACAGCTATATGATCACAGCATAATAAAAACTAAATTACCGCACTTTGTGTCCAGACATACGGTAACCTAATCCTGCTCTATCAAGTTCTAAGGAGACAATACATCTTTCAATGCTAAAGCCCCTAACAGTACACACATGTGGGTGATCAACCCACAAGAATGCAATAATAAAGTGCCGATAGAAACAATGAACACATAAAACAACCTGTCGCAACCTACCCTTCGGCGGGAGGGCGACGCGTGACTTGCGGGATGCGTGTTCCACGAAAGGAATACGCGCGGATTCGCCACCAACGTTTATTTGAGGAAAACGTCGGAAAAACCGGAAAAGACGCGATCTACGAACTTTAAGTGAAAGGTTCGGGAGTTGTATTTACGCACGGGGAAGGTATTAGCACCCCATACGTCCGTCCCAAGGGACGGCAGCCTTTAATCGAATGTGCAAACGTGACTTTGGTTTTTATGTTCCCTTTTATGTCCTTATATCCTTTATACCCTTTTTATATTTTTTCTCTTTTTGTGGTCGACAAGGGTGTTTCCCTTTGCTCCTACGTATTCCTCAATTTGCGATGAGGAAATCAGACCTACGTAGTTCTTTCTTATCAAGTGATTCCTTTTTACTTAAGAGGTGATCATTTTAAGGCGTTGGACCTTGAAAATGATCCATTTTACTTAGTAAGAAATTGAAATGACAAACTTCAAAAACCTATTTTTATGGACGAGCTTGACTAGGCGAGTTGATTTTAGCCTTAGTTTCACTTTACTTATTAGTCAATTCGGTTAAGAATGAGAAATTCCAAAGAGAAAAACGTCCGATTGATTTTCCGCTTTATTTTACTAAAAAGATGTTTTTTTTATTATTATATTATTTTTTACCTCTTTTTGATTTCCAACGTGGTTACGGCACGACCGAACGGTCGGAATTTATTTTAACCGAAGTTAACGGATAATACAATTCAAACGATCGGTGGAAATTTATTTTATTTTTAAGTTAAGCGAGAAATGACTTAAGTAAAATGGCTTAAGCACGTCAAGAGGGGGTATAAAAAGTAAATGAAACGAGAATAGAAATACACAAAACACAATGTGGACCACCATGGGTACATAGAACGAATCGAAAAGCTTGGTTCGAGGTACTTACCCGTTGAAGATCGAAGAACGATGAAGAACGGTTGAAACCTTTGCAAAATTCTTCACGGAAAACATTACGGAAACGTTTCGGAAGCGCCTCGGCTTAGATTTTCTTCACGGAAACAATTTTTCCAAGCAAATTCGAAAGAGAGGGAAGTGCCTAAGGGGCTGAACCCTTTTCTTCTTCACTTCCTCCCCTATTTATAGCAAAATAGGGGAGATGGTTGCCTCCCAGCTCGCCCAGGCGAGCCAGGTTGCTTCCTCCAGAAGCAACAGCCTTCTGGAGGAATCTTCTGGAGGGCCCAAGTGGGCCTGGTTGCTATTTGCACCCCTATTTTTACTAAGTACACCCCCTCTGCTTTTTTTTGGTGATTCTTTTTTCGTAAAGTTACGGAAACTTATGAATTTCGTAACGATACTTGTTTTCTTTCCGTAATGTTACGGAACCTTGCGGATTACATAATCATCCCCTTTTTGACTTACGGAATGTTACGGAACCTCACTTAATTATGCAACGATGCTTCCATTTGATTTCCGGTGTGTCACAGAAACTTACGGATATTGCATCAATATTTTTTTGGTTTTTCGGCATGTCCTGGAATTTCACAAATTGCCTAATGATGGGTGCCAAGCACCTCATAAGGACCAAAGAAAGGTCGCAGGTCATCAAGCAAAGGTCCCCGGACAAAATTAGGGTATGACAGTTGCCCCTCTTTACTTGTCTTTTGTTGGAGATAAAAGGAAAGTAAAGATAAGACACTAATTTCGTTCCTCTCGATTGACAAGAGTCGCGGGTGACCATAAAATCTCCACATGCAAATTACTTGTTGTTCCCGAGGGAACAAAAGGTGCAGAAGACGATGTCAGTCTCTGCAAGCTATCAAGCATTTTGTCTTACAGATAGCAAAAGAATGTTTATACGGATAACCACTCGGGTATTTCCACCCGTCAGCGTGACTCAAAAGTCAGTATGACGGATCTTGTGAGTGCGGAAGATAATGTAAATCTCCGCATGTCATCGGGCCCGCCACCTCTGGATGACAAAGGGTGCAGAATGACCAAATTTTGTCTCTGCGCGCCATCGGACACGACTGTGTCTGAATGGCAAAGGGGTGCGGAATGACATAATTTTGTCTCCGCATGTCATCGGGCCCGCCGCCTCTGGATGACAAAGGGTGCAGAATGACCAAATTTTGTCTCTGCGCGCCATCGGACACGACTGTGTCTGAATGGCAAAGGGGTGCGGAATGACCAAATTTTGTCTCCGCGTGTCATCGGGCCTGCCGCCTCTGGATGACAAAGGGTGCAGAATGACCAAATTTTGTCTCTGTGCGCCATCGGACACGACTGTGTCTGAATGGAAAAGGGGTGCGGAATGACCAAATTTTGTCTCCGCGTGTCATCGGGCCCGCCGCCTCTGGATGACAAAGGGTGCAGAATGACCAAATTTTGTCTCTGCGCGCCATCGGACACGCCTGTGTCTGAATGGCAAAGGGGTGCGGAATGACCAAATTTTGTCTCCGCGTGTCATCGGGTCCGCCGCCTCTGGATGACAAAGGGTGCAGAATGACCAAATTTTGTCTTTGCGCGCCATCGGACACGACTGTGTCTGAATGGCAAAGGGGTGCGGAATGACCAAATTTTGTCTTCGCGTGTCATTGGGCCCGCCGCCTCTGGATGACAAAGGGTGCAGAATGACCAAATTTTGTCTCTGCGCGCCATCGGACACGACTGTGTCTGAATGGCAAAGGGGTGCGGAATGACCAAATTTTGTCTCTGCGTGTCATCGGGCCCGCCGCCTCTGGATGACAAAGGGTGCAGAATGACCAAATTTTGTCTCTGCGTACCATCGGACACGACTGTGTCTGAATGGCAAAGGGGTGCGGAATGACCAAATTTTGTCTCCGCGTGTCATCGGGCCCGCCGCCTCTGGATGACAAAGGGTGCAGAATGACCAAATTTTGTCTCTGCGCGCCATCGGACACGACTGTGTCTGAATGGCAAAGGGGTGCGGAATGACCAAATTTTGTCTCCGCATGTCACATGACCTCAGGGTCAGTATGACAGATCTTGTGGGGCGGCCGACAAAAGCAAGGCTCTTGCTCCTACGTATCCTCCAATGAGGAACTCAGACCTACGTAGTTCTAGATAACTTGTGAGACTTGAAAAAGTCTCCACCGGAAGATGCTGACATCTCCGAAAAGGGCCCAGATGACCACATTGGCCTCTGCTCATCAATCACACTTGGGGTCACTGAATGACGAGGTGCGGATAACCGTAAGGTGTCTCCGCGGGTTACCAGCTTTTGAGTCATGGTAACAAAAAGCGGTGTGGTCGACAAAAGCGAGGCTCTTGCTCCTACGTATCCTCCAATGAGGAACTCAGACCTACGTAGTTATGGATAACTTGTGTGACTTGAAAAAGTCTCGGTGTTTTCTCCACTAAAATGCAAACATGCTTTAGCAAAGAGACAAATATTCCAACTGATTAGAGCAGCATATGCTTTTTTGAGTGAAAAACAATGCGTCCACCGGGGAAGGAGAGTATGTTGATGAAATCCCCCATAACCATAAATGAGATTTTGGATGTTTAGCATTTCATTTCTAAATGACCATTTAGAGGAAACACTGGGTTCGACAAAATAGAAGAAAATCACTCAAAGTGTATCAATCTCGCACAGGTAAGTGTTTCATCCTAATTCCGAACCATAGATATGTCATGACTTGATTTTGCCATTTATTTCCTATCAAATCAAAAATTACATGCGTGATCATGGATCAATAGGACTTCCCTTGGGAATGGGTTCTTTTGATGGGTTTTTAGGCTTTTGTGTGTTTTTGGCTTTTGATTTTTGGTTGGCTTTTTCATTTTCTGTTTTTGTTTAGTGCGGGGCGAAAAAGTCGCTAGCGCACAGGATTTTGGTTGGTAATCAAAGGGAGAAGACCACTTTTAGATCATGGTTTCCTTTTCTTTCTTTTGTTCATTTGGTGACAATTCTGTATTGTTCAGATATCGTCTGGTCCAAGGACCTCTCGGCATATTTCTTCTGGTTTCTTTGACCAGGAGCTTTCTTCTTTTTACTTCTCTTTTTTTCTTTCTCCCATTCTTTGATTGGGAATTTTTCTTTCTTTTTTCCTTTGATTCGAAATTTTCCTTCTCTTTTTCTTTGATTGGAAATTTCCCTTCTCTTCTTTTTTGCTTCCGAGGGTAAGGATTGACATTCTCACCTTGGGTCAAGGTTTACGGTGAGTCAGGATTTTGGCTCAAGACTTGTAGAATGGCTAGGCATGATACATGTCAGGGCTTGGTTTGGTTCAAGGATAAAAAGGGATGCCCCACATTATTTCCATGACACAAATGCAAAAATGATGATTTGGAAATTTTATGCAAAACTGGTCATGCATGCACCTATGCGGACGCTCAAGTGTCAAATTTTTATGGTCATGTGATGCTAGGGCTCAGGATTCATTTCCTCTATTTTATTTAACCCAATGTTTCCAAAATATGTTCTTTTATCAATTTGTGCATTCATCCGAGTCCATTTTGGGTACTCGGGAAAATTTTCACAGCATTCACCCTTCAGGTGTGCACACATTTTTTTTCAACAACTAGCTATGATCAGCGAATTTTTTTTTTTTCAAAGAAGAGTTGGAAGTCATCTCTTTTCGAAAGCATGTTGGTTTTTCAGCTAGACAACTTATTTTTCTTTTTCTCTCTCTTTTTTTTTATTTGTTTATTTCTTTTTCTTGTTTGTTTTTGTTTTTTTTTTCTTTTTTTTTCATGAGGTATTTTGCTACCTAAACATGTGTATATTTTTGTGAGGTATTTTTGCTATATACATGCATGTCCAAGGTATCTTGCTACCTAAACATACATATATATATTTTGTGAGGTATCTTTTTGCTACATACATGCATATCTAAGGTATCTTGCTACCTAAACATACATATATATTTTGTGAGGTATGACTACCTTCCGAGCTTGTGCTCGTTTTATTTAAATTCTTAGGATCATGAGCAACTAGGTGTGTCCCAATAAGACTTGAGAAACAAAAGGTGATCAAATAGCAAGCAGAAATTTAAAAGTTACTAGGTTGCCTCCTAGTAGCGTTTTTTTAACGTCTTGAGCTGGACGCCTTATGACTTGTCGGTCACTGACCTAGTACTTTGCTTACCTTTGGCTTTGGACTTGGTCGCCTATGGGTCGGCCATGTGTCGTAGGCAACGCTCTAACCTTTTTATGGATGAGCTGAGGTGAACTCTAGAGGTGGTGGCGGTGTGTCTATTGCCCGCTACCGGCCATCCCAATGCTGCTGTGGTGTTTCGCCCTGCGCCTGCCTGGGGGCGCAGTACTTCTTGATGAAAGCTCGATTGGTAGGGGGGCCTGATAACCTTGCTGGGGGCGACAGGCACTCCCTAGAACTGACAGAGACCCGTAATTAGAGCTTGACAACTCCAAGACCCTGTTGGACTTCTTCGGGTCCACTGGGTGTCTTGCAAGCGCGATCCCTGCAAACAATAGATGAAATCAGAAATCAGTTGAGCGATGTGCATACTTACCTATGATGGCGTGACCTTGCCGGGGGGGTACGGGCAACCTGTAGGATTGATAGAGGCCCGTAACTAGAGCTGGAAACCCCAGGGCCCTGTTGGACTTCTTCAGGTCCACTGGGTGTCTCTGTGGGTGCGATCCCTGCAAACAATAGATGGTATCAGAAATCAGTTGAACCATATGCATACTTACCCATGTCGGGACGACACAGACCAACTGATACTTTTGCAGGGGGAGATTGGCATTGCGGTCGCTGGGCAGAATGTTGCTAAGTAGCAATGTCATCTATATCTGTGTAAGAGTGGTCATGTTGGTGCGCATGATCCGCACTCGTCTCTTTGCAGCGGCACGGGTGAAATCTTGCCCCGGTATGCATAGTAGCTGTGTGATAGCCTCCCTCTCTGGTTGTGCTCGCACAGTTGGCCCTCCTCCAATATCAGGGGGTGGCCCAGGAACCGTTAAAAGGAAACTACTGGTCCCTTAACCGGGACTGCAAGTCTCGGTTAAGCATTTAAGGACAGAGGACCTTAAATTCTCTTAAGGTGCAGATGTGGAGCACACTGAAAATGAGCACACGTAGCCCTCTAAAGGTGAGGGCGTGCAGCCCTCTGTTGGCGAGGACGTGTAGTCCTCTTCAAGGTGAGGGCATGCAGCCCTCTGTTGGCGAGGACGTGTAGTCCTCTCAAGGTGAGGGCGTGCAGCCCTCTGTTGGCGAGGACGTGCAGTCCTCTCAAGGTGAGGGCGTACAGCCCTCTGTTGGCGAGGACATGTAGTCCTCTCAAGGTGAGGGCGTGCAGCCCTCTGTTGGCGAGGACGTGTAGTCCTCTAAAGGTGAGGGCGTGCAGCCCTCTGTTGGCGAGGACGTGTAGTCCTCCCAAGGTGAGGGCGTGCAGCCCTCTGTTGGCGAGGACGTGTAGTCCTCTGAAGGTAAGGACGTGTAGTCCTCTAAAGGCAAGGACGTGTAGTCCTCTAAAGGTGAGGACATGTAGTCCTCGGAAGGTGAGGGCGAGGACATGTTGTCCTCTGAAGGTGAGGACATGTAATCCTCGGAAGGTGAGGGCGTGTAGCCCTACGAAGGCGAGGGCGCGTAGCCCTCTGAAGGTGAGGACATGTAGTCCTCGGAAGGTGAGGGCGTGTAGCCCTACGAAGGCGAGGGCGCGTAGCCCTCTGAAGGTGAAGACATCTAGTCCTCTGAAGATGAGGACGTATAGTCCTCGGAGCCGAGGGCGTGTAGCCCTCTAAAGGTGAGGACATGTAGTCCTCTGAAGGTGAGGGCATGTAGCCCTACGAAGGTGAGGAGGTGTGGTCCTCTGATGGCGAGGGCGCGTAGCCCTCTGAAGGTGAGGACGTGTGGTCCTCTAAAGGTGAGGGCGTGTAGCCCTACGAAGGTGAGGACATGCAGTCCTCAGATGGCGAGGGCGTGTAGCCCTCTGAAGGTGAGGACATGCAGTCCTCTGATGGTGAGGACGTGTGGTCCTCTAAAGGTGAGGGCGTGTAGCCCTACGAAGGTGAGGACATGCAGTCCTCTGATGGCGAGGGCGTGTAGCCCTCTGAAGGTGAGGACATGCAGTCCTCTAATGGCGAGGGCGTGTAGCCCTACGAAGGTGAGGACATGCAGTCCTCTGAAGGTGAGGGCGTGTAGCCCTACGAAGGGGAGGACATGCAGTCCTCTGAAGGTGAGGACGTGTGGTCCTCTAAAGGTGAGGGCATGTAGCCCTACGAAGGTGAGGACATGGAGTCCTCTGATGGCGAGGGCGTGTAGCCCTCTGAAGGTGAGGGTAACTAGTACCCAAGGCGAGGGCGGGTAGCCCTCTCAAGGCGAGGACGTGTAGTCCTCTAAAGGTGAGGGTACTAGTACCTAAGGGTTCACCCTTATGAGAAAGCAAGAGATCGACTCATCGAGAGGATCGGTCATCCCAAATCCACACGACTGGATATTAGATGTAGGAAATCTATGCAGTTAACATAATTTTTAGGGATGCAGATGCATGCAACCTTTGTCGTGAAATTTGGTAAATGCGGACTTCATATGAACCAATGCAATGTAATGGAAAGTTGTACAATGTTCATGACATTCTTTCCCTATTTTGTGATTTTGATTTTGATTTAATTTTTTGGAAAACACAGATTGACTGTCCTTTTGAAAGAGGTGATAATTCATGCAACCTCATCCTATCTTTTTGTAAATCTCTCCGGGAACTCCCTCAGAGTGCATGTTCTTTTTAATTTAGTCACTTGACCATTTTGGAGTGACGGCAATGGAGCCATTTGATGTTTAACCAATCCATTGAAATTCCAGGGTTTGTCCCCCTTTATTATTATTTTTTTTATTTTTTAAAAAAACATCGATGGGTGAGAACTTTTGATTTGCCCTTATGTTCACTTGAGGCTCATGCACGATGCCCCTCATTGCCCCAGTGTAAGGCTTTGAGGTACCAATTGTTATCTTTCGTCATGACCTTGTAGCAAGGAACCTATTGGGTGAGAACTTCTAATCTGCCCCTAGGTTCGTTTGAGGTTTATGCATAGTGCCTTTCATTGCCCCAGTGTAGGGCTCTAAGGTATCCATCATTGTTTTGTTTTCACAACCTTGTAGCAAGGGAGAATGAAAGAAGCAGTTGATTTTTGCAAAAAGAATTTTCCAAGGACGAGAAATATTTGAAGGATTTTTCAGTTGATGTCTTGATGATGCTAAAAGATCAAGTGCTTCTAAGTTTTATTCAAGACAAGAATCCAAGAAAATGTATGATCAAGTTGATCTCTAGAATCTTTAGGAAGAAGTTTCCAAATTGAAAAAAAAAAGGTTTGACCAAAGAATTCTATCATTTCAAATTGAGATTTTCTTTCCGGTAATCGATTATCAGCAGCTGAAAATGTTTATCACAGTCACTAGAAATTTGAATTCAAAATTTATAATGTGTAATCGATTACACATGGATGGTAATTGATTACCAGCAGTTTTTTTTTTTGAAAATTTTAAAATCTGTAATCGTTTGCACAAGTCTTGTAATCGATTACCAGAGGGGATTTTCAGAAAATAATTTCCAAGAGTCACATCTATTCAAATTTTTTATGAATGGCCATTAAAAAGAGTTTTCATTGCCCAAAAGTTTTATCCTATCAAAAGATTAAGAGAGTTTTTATGAACTGAAATGTCTTATCCTCTCAAAAAGATTCCTTGGTCAACCACTTGCATATTCAATAAGGAATTTTGATTGATCTTCATTGTACAATCTATCTCTTTTAAGAGAGATTTCTTCTTCTTATTTCTGAAAAGGGATTAAGAGACCGTGGGTCTCTTGTTGTAGAGGATTCCTGAACACAAGGGAAGGGTTGTCCCTGTGTGGTTCAGACTTTGTAAAAGGAGTTTTACAAAGAGAGTGGAAAATCTCAAGTGGGTTGCTTGAGGACTGGACGTAGGCGCGGGAAGTGGCCGAACCAGTATAAATCAAGTTTGCATTCCTCTCTTTAAACTTCTTTTATTTATTGCCATCTATCTTTTGCTTTAAAGAAGTTTATTTTGAATTGTCTTTTGAGTAATTCATGTTAAGGGTGCATTGTTAATCCAAAAAGAAAGAGTGATAGTTCAATTGGGGAATAGTCTTTGCATCTTAATTCAACCCCCCTTTTTCTTAAGGTAACTGAGGCCATTTGTCCAACATCCTATTCTTGATAACTCACTTTTCTCTAAAAAGACAAAATGAGGTCACATGAACGTCTATATTTTTACTTGAAAACACAGTCAATCAAATGCCTTTTTATTTTTTATTTTGAAACTTATTTTTTATTTTGAAACTTATTTGTTTTGAACTTTACTCGTTGTTTTACGGCACCCCCACCAACGTGCAAGACGAGTAATCTTTGATTGAACAGTCTTAGAAGTCAACACTCAGGAGCGCAGGTCGCTTGAGCAAACAGACCAATGGCTTGCACCCACATTCCAGTGAAAGTTGAATAAGCAAACATGCGTTTGTGAGAGGATGAGGGACAAAGATATCAACTTTATCCATTTCATTTAACATTGTAACTGTGGTTTACAATAATGGCATAAACTTGGAAATCCTGATGAGTCATTAGAGACACCTAACAACAGCCTTCAAAATTGCCCCATGTGTGGCATCTCTTGTCAATGTCAAGATTTACACACAATTCTCCTCAAATTTCAGCCAGCCCGCATCAATTAGACCTTGCACCTTACGCTTCAGAGCCCTACAATGCTCAATGGAACGCCCCGGGGCTTCTCCGTGACAAGCACACGTTGCGTTCGAGTCGTATTCTCGGAGAAATGGAGGTTGATGAACCTTGGCTAGGGTTATGGCTATCATTGAATTATCAAGTAGATATGGGAGCAAGTCAACATAGGACACTGGAATTGGGGTGAATTCTACAGGCTTTCTCGCTGCAAAATTCATTTCTTGGCTGGTGTTTTTGGTTTGTGCTAAAGGTGGTGTTCGTCATTGGAAGTGCGGTAGACAGACTTTGTGGTTGATTTAGGGATGGCCTTTGTGGATAAATGGGCGGTAGGTAAGGAGAAGGGTTGAGTAATGACATTGTTGGGTTGGTGGGAAACTTGGTCGTACAGGAATGGCAGTCACAGCATGGGTTTCTCCCTCATCGTCACCCTCTTTATTTGCCCCAGTTTTCTCATTCGTCCAAGCAGGATGATTAAATTTGCCTCTTTTCAGATCCACTTCGATCCTTTCACTGGCGAAGACCAAATCCGCAAAGCTTTGAGGGTGCGTAGCCCACCATCTTTTCATAGTAGAGTATCGATAATGTGTCTACCATCACGATCATTATCTCCCTTTCCATCATTGGGGGTACCACCTGGGCCGCCAGATCCCTCCACCTTTTGGGCGTATTCTTTGAAAGATTTGTGCCCCCTTTTTGCACATGTTCTGTAGTTGCATCCTATCCGAAGACATTATACTGACACTGCTTAACGAAGGCAACCACTAGGTCCTTCCAAGAATGGACTCGGGAAGGTTCCAAGTTAGTGTACCAGGTAACAGCTACCCAGTAAGACTTTCTTGGAAGGAATGTATCAGTAATTCCTTATCTTTTGCGCATGCCCCCATCTTCCGATAATACATCTTTAGATGGTTCTTGGGACAAGTAGTCCCCTTGTACTTGTCAAAGTCCAGCACCTTGAACTTGGGAGGGGTGATGATATTGGGTACTAGGAACAACTCTTTTAGATTAGCAAAGGCATAATCTTCACCTCCTTCAATGGCCCTGAGCCTTTCCTCTAAATGATCTAACTTTTCCATTTCTGCCATAGCACGAGGGTTTTTACTTGTTGTGGAATGCAAGAGGTGTAGCTGGGGGTGATACTGAGGGCCTTCCGAAGTGTTTTCAAGGGGTATACCACCAACTGCTTGCCCTTCAGTGGCATATCCGAGCCAAGGCTCGAAGTCGGCTAGATTGTGGTGGGGAATTTCATGTGTCTCTTCCACGGTTTAAGAGACATGTGCATGATCAGTTTGGGGTTGCTGGCTCTCAATGGGTATAGGAGTGGAGTTATTGACATTCTTATTGGGAGTGTACGCCACATTGGGTGGCGTATAGTTGAGAGGCAAGCCATATGGCGGGAAGGCGTGCTCGTTTTGAATTTGCACATCATGGGGGCCGCCCGTACTTCCCAAATCTTTGCCTACCATATCTGAGGTTGGATGATTCATTTGGTTGATGCCGGATGGGGACGTCGGGTTCACCTTAGCAACAACGCTGGTAGCGGCAATTGCAACCGCATTGGCTTCCATTATCTTCTTCACGCTCATCATGGCCTCCATCATTGTGGCCATTTTCTCTTTAATGGCCTCCATGCCGGCCTTCATCTTCTCTTGTATCTCCTCTACTTCACCCATTACTCTAGCTCTAGCACAAGTTCGGTGAGGGCACCGTAAAGCATGTTTTTTTTTCTTTTTTATAACAATGATTAAGTTCTCTTTTTTTTTTCAAGGAAAGAATGTAATGAGCAATGCAACCAATGAAAAGTATGAATGTATGTGAATGATGCATAGTTGAAGTATTGCGAATTTTTACGCAGGACATGGGGTTGAATCAATTTAAATTTTCAACATGGTTCATGACATCTTTGTCAAGGTGAAACTAGAAGTAACAAGGATATCAACAATCCTAAACATGTTTGGCAGTAGACGAAGCAATGATGTAACACGATCCATCTTTTGCCCCAATTTTTGCAAGATGGTCACTTCCATGCTTCAACTTGACTCGATGAACCTTTTCGTAAAAGCGGGAGCTTGGTTCAAACCCCATATCCCAGGGAATGGCAATTTTGATTGCCAATACTTCAACAACATTTCATAGGGATGAAAGACTCGAGAATACGCATGCTATGCATGGAAAATGTAATTATGAGATTGAGATGCCCGAAGAAACATCCTTTCTTAGTTAAACATGCATTAGGTACCATGTTCAATCATTTTGTTTTTAAGTGAAATGGGTTTATGATCCCAACATGGTTGGCTCATGGTACCAAATATATGCAACTAAGAATGCAGCGTGAATTTTCGTACTTCCCTTTTTTTTTGTTTTTGTTTTGTAGAGGAAAATACAAGGATCATGTATGAGCAAACAAAAAGTATGTTGAACGCATATGATGATGCAATGACTCATGCAAAATGGGAATGTGATAACGGACAAATGCAGGAACGATATGTTCATTATGATGCTGAAGAGATGTTTATGCGGTGCATGATATGAATGCATTTTACAGACACGAGAGCCCGGAAAATTATCTCTTCTTACTTGCGCATTTGGGGGCGCAGTGCCCCATGTGTACAATTAAGAAGGTGATATGGACCTTCCGGCTTCCCGTGACAAAGGACGAGACCAACATACAATGCATGCTAGAGATAAAATGCGGGAGTGACTTGATTCGCACTGATTTTTGGAGTAAAAACGTGGGATAAACTCATCTTATTCAAAAAGTTATAACTAGTCAAGATCTGAGCGACAATACAAACTTCCTAGCGGTTTCCAATCATATGGTCCATTAAGTCTATCATATGCTGACAATAGCTGAGAAGTCTGTGGATCTCCTCGGGGGCGGAATAGGTGTCTGCCATTGCTTTGGCCTTGGCTAGCAATCGGGGAAGTTCTTGACTCCTGTTCAAAGTAAGAGCAAATTGGTCCATCCACATTGTTGCCTCTTGGTGCAATGAATCAATTACCCTTTCCCTTGCTTCCCTTTCTGCTGATATCTTGGCATACTCATCCTCTAGCCTTTGCTCGTGAGTCGCTGCTAGATTTAGCTTCTCTTTGCACTCATCGATGATGGCCCACATATTCCCTTCAGTCTCGCTTAACTGTTGGGACAAATTTCTTTTCGACCTAAGGCAAGCCTTTAGCTTGTCCTTCAAGATCATGCCTTTGACCCATGATGATTCCTTTCACCTCTTCGGAGCTTGAGCTCACTATTGCTGCCCTATAAAGCCCCTCAAAACTTTGTTTTGGTCGTGTTCTTCCTTGGTTTCTCGTTCCAAGGCTTCAGCGGTGGCCATATTGACGTCCCTTAGTTCATCATACTCTTTTCAGACTTTGATGGCTATGGACTTGAACTTCTCTTCGACTACCCGGGCTCTTTCAAGCTCTGCCTTTAGGGCTTGTACCTCATCACTTTCTTCCGAAGCTTTAACCTCATCGTCTCTCACAGTCTTTAGATTTGGGAGCCAATCCAATCCTTGTGTTTGGATTCTCAGCCACTTATGATAGCCGCCGATGATCCCATTACTGCTTCCCCTAAGCTCTCTGTCCTTTCTTCACGCCTTATCCCATGCCTTGCGAACTCCTTGGAGTACCCTCGCGTTGTGGTCACTGAAACCCCATGCGATGAAAGGCGTGATGCTTTCGTCTGATGGCACTCCTCTCATGGGACATCCTTCGCATGAAGATAGAATCCTGATTCTTCCTTCCTTCTAGCGAGGGAACCAATTAATAGACGCCCCTCCATGCTAGCCAAGAGTTGGTCCCAATTCGCCTTTCCTTTTTCGATGCACGAGTGGTGACCTTGTAGCGGATAGACGGGCCTACCTTCTTGGAGAAAAAGGTGTGAAACCAGCCACACATAGAGAGCCAGTGCACAACAAACAATTCTTGCGCTGCTCTTTTCACATCCCCGGTCGAACGTGTCATACATGGCCAAAATGGCAACGACCGGGCTTTCCTTGCCATGATGAAAGGCGAGGAAAACGTCAATCGCTGCTAGGTCCACTAACCCTTCCATATTCGGAAAGAGGACAACTCCAAATATCAAAAGTGCCAAGATGTCAATAAAAGAAATCCCATTCGCCTTGATTTGCCAAGGCCTTTGCCCTTTCCTCCAAACACTTCCTTGGTACTCCGACTACCCCATTCCTGTTTTGCTTTACACGGTCCAACTCTTTTGCTGAGATTTTCACTACCTTGGCAACTCTTGTCGTGGAGGGATAGAACCCAGAGAAAAGATATGGCTTCCTTCCTTCCAGTGGGCATCCCAGGATTTCTTCAAACTCTTTCACAGCCGGCACTAGCTGGAAGTCCTCGAATGTGAAGCACCTTAGGGGCTGGTCATAATACTGGGAAAGGGATGCAATCGGTTCCATGGAGACTTCTACCCTAGCTAGGTCCCAACTCTTACCATAGGCTTTGCGGAAGGCTTGCCGTTGAAGTTGACCCATTAGTTGCCCCAACTCTCGTAAACTAGTGACCTCTAAGCTCTTGATTTTGACTTGATAGAACCTCTTTTTAAGCGAAGGCTTTTGACTTGATCCCATGTTTTACTAAAGTGAAATAAAATCTAGTGCGAATCCAAACTCCGACATCTATCATGGGTGGAATGGATGAATGCATGAAGAAATGCATATGACACAGATGCAATTTACGAATACGGGAGCCCGAGAAATTGTTTCCTTCTTGGATACAATGTTTGGGCAGCATGGCACCCAACGTATGTTTTTAAGAAGGCGACACGGACCCTCCGTCAGTTTGCTAAAGTGAGGGGATCAAAGACGAAACCCACGCACGATGCATATGCGAAAGGCACAACACAGGGATGTACATAGTACGACAATATTCACAAACAAATATAAGCAAAAGGGTATATGATACTTATGCATGGCAGTGTGAAAAATGGCACGCAGCGTGTTTGCTCCGTGCCCCTATTTAAGGGACCTATAAGGGAGAGAGCTAACTAGGCTTTTAGTGATAACCCCCAAAGTAGTCATATCTCTCTTGATGGTTTCTAGAGGTATCATCCCCTTCGAAGAACATACAGCAGCAGTAGGGACTACTAGCAACAATATGTTTTCAAAGAGAAAAACTCTAGATGAGGGTTCACTGTAATCAAGCAAGTCGGAGACCTAGCATGATCACGGATTCACCTCCACTCCTTATGTTCCCACGAACCCGGGTATAGGGCCCCTTTCTCAACTCACCGTGTGTGCAAATAGTGTTAGTGTTTGTGTGCATCAAATGAATAAATATTTACCTCATGCATACAAAAAATGCACTAAAAGCATCAAAGAGTTATATATACAAGAACATAATAAAGGGAAACCAACAAAGGAGTATGTCATGATAAAACATTGCACAAGATTAAATGGCCTAACTCTCAAAAAATAGTCCCCAGTGGAGTCGCCAACTGTCGCAACCTACCTTTCGGCGGGAGGGTGACGCGTGACTCGCGGGATGCGTGTTCCACGAAAGGAATACGCGCGGAGTCGCCACCAATGTTTATTTGAGGAAAACGTCGGAAAAACCGGAAAAGACGCGATCTACGAACTTTAAGTGAAAGGTTCGGGAGTTGTATTTACGCACGGGGAAGGTATTAGCACCCCATACGTCCGTCCCAAGGGACGGCAGCCTTTAATCGAATGTGCAAACGTGACTTTGGTTTTTATGTTCCCTTTTATGTCCTTATATCCTTTATACCCTTTTTATATTTTTTCTCTTTTTGTGGTCGACAAGGGTGTTTCCCTTTGCTCCTACGTATTCCTCAATTTGCGATGAGGAAATCAGACCTACGTAGTTCTTTCTTATCAAGTGATTCCTTTTTACTTAAGAGGTGATCATTTTAAGGCGTTGGACCTTGAAAATGATCCATTTTACTTAGTAAGAAATTGAAATGACAAACTTCAAAAACCTATTTTTATGGACGAGCTTGACTAGGCGAGTTGATTTTAGCCTTAGTTTCACTTTACTTATTAGTCAATTCGGTTAAGAATGAGAAATTCCAAAGAGAAAAACGTCCGATTGATTTTCCGCTTTATTTTACTAAAAAGATGTTTTTTTTATTATTATATTATTTTTTACCTCTTTTTGATTTCCAACGTGGTTACGGCACGACCGAACGGTCGGAATTTATTTTAACCGAAGTTAACGGATAATACAATTCAAACGATCGGTGGAAATTTATTTTATTTTTAAGTTAAGCGAGAAATGACTTAAGTAAAATGGCTTAAGCACGTCAAGAGGGGGTATAAAAAGTAAATGAAACGAGAATAGAAATACACAAAACACAATGTGGACCACCATGGGTACATAGAACGAATCGAAAAGCTTGGTTCGAGGTACTTACCCGTTGAAGATCGAAGAACGATGAAGAACGAATGAAGAACGTCGAAGAACGGTTGAAACCTTTGCGAAATTCTTCACGGAAAACGTTACGGAAACGTTTCGGAAGCGCCTCGGCTTAGATTTTCTTCACGGAAACAATTTTTCCAAGCAAATTCGAAAGAGAGGGAAGTGCCTAAGGGGCTAAACCCTTTTCTTCTTCACTTCCTCCCCTATTTATAGCAAAATAGGGGAGATGGTTGCCGCCCAGCTCGCCCAGGCGAGCCAGGTTGCTTCCTCCTTCTGGAGGAATCTTCTGGAGGGCCCAAGTGGGCCTGGTTGCTATTTGCACCCCCATTTTTACTAAGTACACCCCCTCTGCTTTTTTTTTGGTGATTCTTTTTTCGTAAAGTTACGGAAACTTACGAATTTCGTAACGATACTTGTTTTCTTTCCGTAATGTTACGGAACCTTGCGGATTACATAATCATCCCCTTTTTGACTTATGGAATGTTACGGAACCTCAGTTAATTATGCAACGATGCTTCCATTTGATTTTCGGTGTGTCACGGAAACTTACGGATTGTGCATCAATATTTTTTTGGTTTTCCGGCATGTCCTATAATTTCACAAATTGCCTAATGATGGGTGCCAAGCACCTCACAAGGACCAAAGAAAGGTCGCAGGTCATCAAGCAAAGGTCCCCGGACGAAATTAGGGTATGACACAACCTTAATTAGATAGGGAAAAAGTTTACATTAATTACTCAGCAAGAATCCCCAACTGAGGGTTTAGCCTTCCATAGCAAGGAAGCTCCTTTTACAATGAAGAAAAGGAATTAAGAGAAATTGCTTGCTTACAAAGGAGTGGGGATGTCTCCTCCACCTCTAGGAATCTCACAATCACTCAAAATTTACAAATCTTCCTAAAAGATCAAAACTTGGCTCTTGCTTTGTTCTTTGCCTTTGTATTTCACTCTTCAAGCTCTGACGGCTACTCCTTTTTGTGTATTTTTTTCCTCCTCCTTCATTCACCACAAATCAGGCTTAAAAAAAAGGGCTTTTTGTCCGTGAAGGCATGCTTAGCGCCATTCTCATGCTAAGCGCGAGTAAGTGAGATTTGGCTTAGCGCCAATCTCGCACTTGGCACAGAAGAGACAACCGTCTCGCTTAGCGAGCTACATACGCGTTGGGTGATTACTGGCGTGGACGAACTCTCTTTAGGCTTATCCTCAATCGCTAAATCATTGCTGTCTCACTAAGCGCATGGTTAAGGCTTAGCAAGACAGCAACTTTTGCACCTTCATAATTTTCTCCTTTTTACATGAAATTGAGGTGAATTTTACATTAATTCATAAGGAAGGCTTCTATTGAGCACATATGAAAACTAAACTAGAAATATTTACAATCCTACCAAAAATAACCATAAATTGGGAGATTTATATACATTTTGTAAAAGTTTTCTATACAAAAGTTAGTCGTATAAGACGACTAACACTAGTCAATCTTGCTAAGCAAGCCTTCGGAAGCTGAAAGGTCCAAAAGCCTTTAAAACACTGAAGTTGGCAAAAATAAAAGAGAGAGACAGAGAGTTTTCACTAGAGGAAGCATAAGAGAAACAAGGAGAGCAGCAAAGAAAGCTTAGGCCAAAAAATAGAGAGATTTAGGGGTTAGAGGATGTAGGAGACATCCTCAACCATCTTCTTCAATTTCTTTCACCAAAAACAGTTCCTTTCTTATAGTTTGAGTTTCTTGCTTGTAATGGAAGGCTAAGCCTCTTTGTTGGGGAGCTCTACTGAAAAACCTTGATGTAACACTCTTACTATCTATTTAATGTTATTTTTATGTGTTCATTGCTTCTATCTATGCTTATTTTACATGCTTATGGCTTGATCACCCATTTGTATGTATAGTTAGGATTTTTAGCATTGGGAAATGCTTTAAAACCTTATAACTTGGAAGAGCAAGCTAGAAATTTGTATGTCTAGGAATAGAGTGCTGTGATCTAGTCCATATTATGTTGTAGGCTTAATGTAACTCTTTTAGACTAAGTTTGTTGAGGGATCAAGGACGAAGTTTAAAGAGAGTTAGGCTCATTCACTAAAGGGATCTTGGTTTGAGTAGTTTATCAGCATAAGAACACTAGTATAACGTTATATAGAGAAAAATACATATTAAACATCAAGAGAAATTTAATAGAACGACCCAACGCTTTTTACTTGATAGTTTCCACTCTTTATAGCTTTAGATATTTTGTTTATGTTCGAATAGGTTTTCTAGTACAAAACCCAATATCTACTTGCTTTGATTCCTATAAATTGTTTGCATACTGAATGTACATGATCTGAGTGAAACAAATTCCCTGAGGATACGATACTCGATCTTACCGTTTTATACTACTTGTGCGAATCGGTACACTTGCCAATGTTTACGAACAAGCACGTGAGGCGATACAACAACAAAGTTCTCTAAGAGAATTACCTGGCAAGTCCGAGACTTAGTGTGGCAACTTAGAGTAAAAGGAAGTAAACATAACGGAATTGCGGGAACAACAGAAATACGGAAATAACGGAAAATACAAAAATAACAGAAATTTAGTGCGTCGAAAACACGTAAATTATGAAAATGACTTTAAATTAATTCAAGAAATATAGGATTGGATTTCATTGTTCACACCATATAGAAATCAATTTCTAACATTATTTATGCTCACATAGTTATCCCAAATCGATCCCTCACATTGGGAACCTAAGAATACTTACTAAATATCGATTCCTCGCATATACAGTAAATATCCCAGCATTACAGTTTTATTCTCGTGCTTTTTGTAATCAAAATGTTATGCTTTATTCCCAACAATGTAACGTAAAAAGTAAAATCATTCGGTTCAAATTCTACGATTACCTTTCGGTCTCACTTAAAATCCAATTTCATGACACTAGTGATCAACTAGGATAGAGCATTACGAGTAGAATGAAATTACCAACAATGAGTAGAAAAGATTAATCATACATAATATCAAAATGGACCCATAAGGGTATAGAGATTACATCCAATCCTTAAGAAAAACTAACTGATCGATGCACAGAGCACAAGACTAACAAAAGAAATGGCGAAGGAAGTGATCCACGGTCATAATTCTGCAGCGCCTCGACTTCTCTCTTCCTCTTCTCCTTCTTCTTCTGCGTTTTCCCTCTGTTTCTTAAGCTCTAAACCTTTTTTCCTCTTCCCCTATAGGCCATTTATAGAAAAAGTCATTTGGTGCAGGGGAAACTCGCCCAAGCGAGCTAGAGCTCGCCCGAGAGAGTGGTTTGCTAAGGGCTAAAGTTTTCTCTTAGCCCAAGCGAGCTAGATGCTAGCCTGGGAAAATTTAGGGTTAGAAAATTTTTATTAAAAAAAGACCATTTTGCCCTTCCTTGTGGCTTTGTTTTTGGATTTAACAAACAACCATCAAAACCCTAAGCGACCCCTTCGCCTTGCGATGCAGCCGGTGGCAAACACCACAATTCGATTGGTAATGATGAAAACATTAATACCCGGACGATAAAAGCATTATACCTGGATGAAATTAGGGTTTGACAATTGTCCCTCCTTATTTATCTTTTATTAAAAATAAAAGATAAGTAAAGATAATGACACTAATTTCATTCGAGTGATCTTGTGATTCAAAGCCACATGACAAGGAAAACAAAATAGTGAAACCGATAAAATAGAAGGACATTGAAGTCCTATAGGGCATAAAGAGTAGAGGAAATTGACTTTGAAGTCTGGTAAAGCATAAACTGAAGACATCGAAGTTCCGTAAAGTATAAAAAAATAGAAGACGTGAAGTGTTGTAAAGCATAAAAACATAAGACATTAAAGTCTCCGAAAAGCATAAAAATAGAAGACATTGAAGTCTTTGAAAAGCATAAAAACATAAGACATTGAAGTCTTTGCAAAGCATAAAAATAGAAGACATTGAAGTCCCGTAATGCATAAGAAAAATAGAAGACATGAAGTCTTGTAAAGCATAAAAGCAGAAGACATTGAATTCTTTGAAAAGCATAAAAACATAAGACATTGAAGTCTTTGCAAAGCATAAAAATAGAAGACATTGAAGTCCCATAAAGCATAAAAAAATAGAAGACATGAAGTCTTGTAAAGCATAAAATAGAAGACATTAAAGTCTCTTAAAAGCATAAAAAAAAGACATTGAAGTCTCTGAAAAGCATAAAAAAGCAAAGGACGTTGAGTCCTATGAAACAAAAAACAAAGGACCTTGAGTCCTATGAAACAAGCCAATAAGTACTAGTATCCAAGGGCTTAACCTTTATAAGAAAGCAAGAGGTTGACTCTTTAAGAGGGCCTCTCATCCTAAACACAAAAGATAGGACATTGGATTTTGAAAATTGGTATATAAAGAGATATTTATGCATTTATAGCCTGATATGAACATGATTTTTGGAATGCAGAGGCATGCAACCTTCGTCTTGAAATGCAATAAATATAGGCTTTGTATCTAGCAATGCAAAAGGTTTTGAATCATGAAAACTGTGCAATGCTCATGACATTCTTTCCTCTTTTTGTGATTTTGATTTTTTTTCCTTGTGTGAAAAGCACATATTGGTTGTCTCTTTCCAAAAGACGTGATAACTCATGCAACCTCATTCTATCTTTTACAAATCTCTTTGGGGACTCCCTCAAAGTGTATGTTTGATTTAATCACTTGACACTTTTTGGGTAATGGCAGTGGAGCCGTTTGACATTAATCAATCAACTAAAATATTGATTCTAGGGTTCGTCCCATTCTTTTTGTTTAAAAGCTTCGATTATTCTGCACAACAAGAAAATATAAGGCTTTGGGACCGATAGTATGCACCATTGAAGGATGGCAATGGATTGTTACACTTTGGTATATGATCAAGTGAAATTTTCTTGATTTAAGATCATAGAGTGATGCCAAGGGTCTATCGATTCCACTAAAACTTGATGACATGGGCTGATCCCGAAAGAATTTATATAACAAAGGCTACCCTTGGATTCGAAAGGAATCCTGAGGAGTTTGCATGAGCGACTAACATCAGATGTACCTTACTACCACAATTGTCTTTAGGCATCTCCCACGAGCTCCTGGTCGAATGAGTTTTCTTCTCAAATGTGCAAGTGCAAACCTCGGGTTTTTTTTAACCTTTTTTTAACAATAACAAGCGTGTGCAGGTTCTATTTAAAAATCCAAACTCAAAAGCAAAATTAGTCATTCATTGATCCACATGAACTTTATTGGGATTGTAACATGGTCAGGTGTAAAAAGGCTATGAAAGAAAGGATCAGAGAGGCTTAAAGAGTGTTTAAGGGTTATATTGAGTAAGAACCTCGAGAGCCTTGCTTGTACTTTTATTCATTTCAACTTTTTGGGTTGGGCTTTACTCCATTCATCTTATACATTAATCCTTCTTGCACTTTTGTGCCTTCCTAATAAAATTTGGAGGACTCTTGTCTTCTTTTTTTTTTTACATCATTGTTGCCCAACCTAGAGCTTAGTAAACCTCATGCATGTGTTGTTTGCATTGCTCTTCCCGCCAGTTTAGTGGTGGTTCTTACTTTGGGTTCTTTTTTTTAAGAAAATAATTTCATTTGGCTTGGAACAAGTTGCAAGGAATAAATTAGTGTTTAGGATAAAGAAACATGACCATGTGTCATTTCAAATCTTGACTAGAGACTCTTACGGTTTGGATTTTGGGATAAAACCTTCGATGAACATGCCCCTGATCGCTTTCATTTCCCACCTTTCCTTTTTCCTTCTCCTCCCCCCCCCCCCCCCCCTCCTTTATCATCATTTTTTTTATAACCCTAACTTTTTCCTAGGCCGCCCTTTTTGGGTTTTCAACCTACCGGGTGAGCATTTCCTACCTGCCCCTAGGTTCCCTTGAGGCTCATGGATGGCGTCTATCATTGTCCCTATTGTAGAAGCAAAGCTTCATGGTGAATCAAAAGTGATTCAAAGGTGTTTTGATGATAACAATGATGATAACAAAAGATGATGACAAAGGTGATGACAAAAAGCTCAAAGATCAATCAAGAACAATTCAAGAGTTTAAGATAAGAATCAAGAAGAATTCAAGACTCAAGAAGAAAGTCTAGAGTCAAGAATCAAGATTCAAGGTTCAAGATCTCAAGAATCAAGATCAACATTCAAGACTCAAGATTCAAGAATAAAGAGAAGACTCAATCAAGATAAGTATTAAAAAGTTTTTCAAAACTTTGAATAGCACATGAGTTTTTGACAAAACATTTTACCAAAGAGTTTTTACACTCTGGTAATCGATTACCATAATGTTGTAATCGATTACCAGTAGCAAAATGAGTTTGAAAAAGTTTTCAAACTGAATTTACAACGTTCCAATTATTTTCAAAAAGTTGTAATCGATTACAATGTTTTGGTAATCGATTACCAGTGCCTTTGAACGTTGAAATTCAAATTCAAATGTGAAGAGTCACATCCTTTCACTTAAAAGCCTTGTGTAATCGATTACACTAATTTGGTAATCGATTACCAGTGACTGTTTCTGATAAATAAAAAAATGTAACTCTTCACAAAGTTTTTGACTTTTTCAAATGGGTTTTAAGTTTTTCTAAAAGTTATAACTCTTCTGAATGGTCTTCTTGACCAGACATGGAGAGTCTATAAAAGCAAGGCTTTGTTTTACATTTCAATAATCTTGAACACTTATTTCATACAATCCTTTACAAGCCTTGAATCTCTTTGAACTTCTTCTTCTTTGTACCAAAAGCTTTCTGAAGTTTTCTGGTTTTCCAAACCTTGAAAACTTGTGCTATTCATCCTTTTCATTCTCTTCTCCCTTTGCTAAAAAGAATTTGCCAAGGACTAACCGCCTGAATTCTTTTTGTGTCTCTCTTCTCCCTTTTCCAAAAGAACAAAGGACTAACCGCCTGAATTTTTTTGTGTCTCCCTTCTCTCTTGTCAAAGAATTCAAAACGACACAATCTGAGAATTCTTTTGATTCTTCCCTTTCCCTAATACAAAAGTGTTCAAAGGACTAACTGCCTGAGAATTCTTTTGTATCCCCATTCACAAAGTATCAAAGGTTTAACAGCCTGAGATCTTTGTCTCAACACATTGGAGGGTACATCCTTTGTGGTACAAGTAGAGGGTACATCTACTTGGGTTTGACTGAGAACAAGAGAGGGTACATCTCTTGTGGATCAGTTCTAGTGGAGGGTACATCCACTAGGTTCAAAGAGAACAAGGGAGGGTGCATCCCTTGTGGATCTTTGCTTGTAAAAGGATTTTTACAAGGTTGAAAGAAATCTCAAGGACCGCAGGTCGCTTGGGGACTGGATGTAGGCACGGGTTGTTGCCGAACCGGTATAAAAACTCTTGTGTGTTTGTTTCCTTCTTCCCTACTCTTTTACTTTCTGGTGTGCATTTAATTTCCGCTTTTACTTTCTGTTAAGTTTCTCTTCTACTCCTCATTCTCTTAACAATTTAGTAAAAGCCTTAGAAGAGTGATTTTTAATTAATAAAGGTTTAGGAATAATTAATTCAACCCCCCTTCTTAATTATTCTGAGGCCACTCGATCCAACACCTGTATAGGTTTCGGCATATCTGCTACTGTTGTTTGTCATGACCTTGTAGCAAGAAGAAATGAAAGAAACTATGAAGGTTCTCAAAAAAGAATTTCCAAGGACGAGAAAAGTTTAAAAGATTTTCAATCGATCGATTAAAACCCAAACGACTCTCAATTTTTTGCAAAACTCTTGAAGATGATGCATGTTTGTACTTAACATTCATTTAGCAAAACAGTCAATCAAGTGTTTTGTTTAATTTTACTCAACGTTTATGGCACCCCCACTAAACATGCCAAATGTACGATTTCTAATCGGGCAGACTTGGAAGTTGGCTCTGGAATGCAGGTCATGTGAGTGAGCAAACCAATGACATACATTCATATTCCAACGAAAGTTAAATAAATATTCAAAGATGTAATTTTGAGAGAATGAGAGATAACGACATCAAATTCATCCATATTATTAGCATTGTGACTGTTGTCTGTAGTAATAACATAAACCTGAAAATCCTAATGAGTCCTTGGAAATATTCAGCAACAACCTTCAAATTTCCCCAAGCATCATGCGTAGTATCTCTTGATGATGTCAGAATTCACAAGTGATTATCCTCCTCAAATCTCTACCAGCCTATGTCAATTAGACTTTGCACCTTGTGTTTCAGGGTCATACAGTGCTCAATGGAATGCCCTGGAACTCCCCCATGATAAGCCCATGTCACATTCGAGTTGTATCCTTGGGGAAATGAAGGTTGAGTAATCTTTGTTGGGCTTATGGCTACCATTGCATTATTGAGTAGATAAGAAAGTAAGTCAGCTTATGACATCAAGATTGGGGTGAATTCTACAAGCTTCTTTTCTAGGAAATTCCTTCCTTGATTGGTGTTTTGGTTGGTATTAGGGGGTGGTGTTTGGTCATGGATGTGCTGCGGGTGGATGTTGTGGTCGATTTAGGGGTGGCCTTTGTGGCTGACTGGGGGTGTTCTTGGTTGGTAGGGTGGTGGGTAATGGACAAGACTAACATTGGCTGAGTAGTGATATTGCGAGAGAGGATATTGGTACATGGAATTATAAGGGGCTAGTGGAAAGTTTGGCCACGCAGGAACTGGAGCCACAACATGAGGTTTTCCCTCCTTCTTCCTCTGGTCACTCCTCTCGAGTCCCCCATTACCAGGATTCACAAAAGCAACACAATTAAATTTCCCTTTCCTCAGACTTGCTTCAATTCTCTCGCCACCAAACACTAGATCTGCAAAACTCAAAGGCATGTAACCTACCATTTTCTCATAGTATAACACTGGTAGTATGTCCATTACAATTGTTATCATCTCTCTCTCCATCATTGGGGGCACTACTTGAGCTGCCAGATCTCTCTACCTTTGAGCGTATTCTTTGAATGACTCATTGTGTCTCTTGGACAGGTTTTGTAGTTGCATTTTTTCCGGTGCCATGTCAGAGTTGTATTGGTATTGCCTAATGAAAGCATCCATCAGATCCCTCCACAAGCGAATCCAAGAAGGTTCCAGATTAGTATACCAGATAATAGCCGCCCCAACTAGGCTTTCCTGAAAAAAATGCATCAGCAGCTTTTCGTCCTTCGCATAAGCCTTCATCCTTCTGCAATGCATCCTTAAGTGGTTCTTAGGGCAAGCGGTCCCTTTGTATTTATCAAAATTTGGAACCTTGAACTTTGAGGGAATAGTCACATCGGGTACCAAACATAGCTCTGACATGTCAGCTAAACCATAACATCCCTCTCCTTCGATGGCGCATAGCCTCTCCTCCATATGCTCAGTCTTTTCCTTCTCAAATACTGCAGAAGGCCCTTCTCCCCCCATGAAATGCAAGGGTTGTGATAACGAGAGATATTGAGAGGCTCTAGGAGCGTTCGGCACAGGTACGCCAGAAAATGCATGCCCTTCAGCAATATATCCTAGATGGGGGCTGAAACCAGTTACAGTATGGTCTACGGGAGCTTCTCGTGCCTCCTCCCTGGCATTAGATTTATAGGCTTGAGACTGATTAGGTTGAGTTGGATGATTCTCAGTACAAACAGGGATAGGATTATTAACGTTCTCGGTAGGCACCGGTACAGCCAAGGGTGGTGCATAGTTAGGAGGTAGACCATATGGTGGAAAAGTATATCTATTATGGCTCTGGGTGTAATGAGGCCCATAGGCCGCTACCACCGCCGCACCTCCTTAACCTTTCACATTCGTCACTAGGTGACTTTCTTGATTAAAAATGGGTGGGTGAGTTGGGTCCCCTCAGTAGCGGTACTAGCAGCAGCAGCGTTAACCTCTATTATCTTCCTTATATCCATCATCGCCTCCATCATTCTCATCATTTTTTCCTTGATAGCCTCCAAATCGGCCTTCACTTGTTCCTGCACCTCCTCTATTTCACTCATTATCTTAGTCTTGGCACGCGTCCGGTAAGGGTGCCGTAAAGCACGATTTTTCTTGTTGATTACAATGGTTACTTTTCTGATTTTAGGGAAAGAGTGCAATGAATGAGCCAGAGCTATGATTAATGAACACGAAGAGCGATGGGAACAAAGATTCCTCGCTTGATTGTGCACATCATTTTTAATATCCATAAAAGGTCTTTCCCCTTCTTTTTGAAGAGGTGATGAGATAACATTCGCTAACCCGATGTACACCATCATGCAAAAAGATGCCCATGTTTCTGTCACATGGATAAATGTTGCATGATCACAAGAATGTATGGACATACAAGGCATGATCAATACGTGCGAGGAAGATGCACAAAATGCATTGAATCTTCCTAATGTGATGTTATAAGATATGCAATGAATATGATGTGAATGGCTAACTATGATATGCAAAATCTTAACTTATATGGCATGCACCATATGCAAAGAAAGAAACCTAATGTGTATAAGGAAGAAAAATTTAAGACAAAAAGAACAAGAAAGCTCTGTGTCCCTAATTTGGCAGCCTAATGACATAGATCTAAAGGTCCACTATCAATGACATTTTCCATGGGTAGCTCTAAACAAATCTCACCGACCTCTAGAGCTAGCAACCCTTTTTGTAACAACATACACGATAGTAGATGACCTACCAACGATGATGCGTTACTCGAGAGGGAAAGGCGAGTCCAAGACCTAGCGTGACACTCGTTAGACCTCCATTCCCTATGGCTCACTCAGACCCATGTGTAGGGCCCATCATCTCAAAGTGTGTGATAAGGTGTAGGTGAAGTGTGGGAGTGGAACAACCTAGGTGACTACCCAACCCTACCTACAAAACAACCAACAATTCCAAAACAGATATAGCAGGTGTCATCCACCCTAGGATTCAATAACAGTTATTTTTACCCACAAAGCAATAAATAAACACAATCATACACACAAAGAAAACAGCATAGCGACATATATGCACGCGATAACAACGGGTAAAAGAAACGAGATCAAAATGAAACTTTGAAAAAGAACAAAACGAGAACAATAATGAATGGAAACAAGACGCATTTAAAAGGGAAAATAAAATAGAACAAATCATGACGAAATCACACACTTGATTAAATGAATTGACTCTCTAACAAAATAATTCCCCAGTGGAGTCGCCATCTGTCGCAACCTAACATCACGAAGGGACGGCAAAAGAAAATTAAAAAGCGATTTTGTCTTCAATGAAGAAAATGAGTAGGAGTTGCCACCAACGCTTATTTAAGGAAAACGTTAGAAAACTCAAAAAGAAAAGGTCTGCGAATTTTGAAAAGAAGGGGTTCAGGAGTTGTTTACGCATAGGGAAGGTGCTAGCACCCCGCACGCCCGTCACAAAGAACGACAGCCTTTAATCGAGTGTGCAATAAAAATTTGACTTCAAAATTATTTATTTTCCTAAAAGTAGTGAATTCTTTTTTATTTATTTATTATTATTATTATTTTCAAATCGACAAGGGTGTTGCCCTTGCTCCTACGTATCCTCAGGTGAAATGAGGAAATCAGACCTACGTAGTTCTTTAAACAAAATGTTTGTGTGTTGAACTGATTTTATCTTTTTTGAGATATTTGTCTTAATTACAAAAAGAAAATTCGTTAAGGCATTGGACCTTGAAAATGATCTCAAGTGATATTTGACGAAAATAAATTTGGTTGTGAGTTTATTTCTTTTTTATTTGATTTTGTTCATGAGTCAGATATCCTTTGTATCCACCTATTATGAATATCTCTGAGCGCACGAGCCGAGTCCAAGACCCACCGTCGGGCGTTACAACAACAAAGTGCTCTAAGAGAATTACCTGGAAAGTTCAAGAGTTAGTGTGGCAACCTAAAGTAAAAGGAAGTAAACATAACGGAATTGCGGGAACAACAAAAATACGGAAATAACGGAAAATACAAAAATAACGGAAATTTAGTGCGTCAGAAACACGTAAATTACGAAAACAACATTAAATTAATTCAAGAAATATAGAATTGGATTTCATTGCTCACACCATATAGAAAACATTTTCTAACATTATTGATGCACACGTAGTTATCCCAAGTCGATCCCTCACACTTGGAACCTAAGAATGCTTACTAAATATCGATTTCTCATATATGCAGTAAATATCCTAGCATTACAGTTTTATTCTCGTGCTCTTTGTAATCAAAATGTTATGCTTTATTCCCAGCAACGTAACATAAAAAGTAAAATCATTCGGTTCAGATTCTAAGATTACCTTTCGGTCTCACTTAAAATCTAATTTCATGACACTAATGATCAACTAGGATCGAGCATTACGAGTAGAACGAAATTACCAATAATTAGTAGAAAAGACTAATGCATACATAATATCAAAACGGACCCATAAGGGTATAGAGATTACATCCAATACTTAAGAAAAACTAACTGATCGATGCGCAGAGCACTAGACTAACAAAAGAAATGGCGAAGGAAGTGATCCACGGGCACAATTTTGCAGTGCCTCAGCTTCGATCTTCCTCTTCTCCTTCTTCTTTTGTGTTTTCCCTCTATTTCTTGAGCTCTGAACCTTTTTTCCTCTTCCCCTGCATGGCTATTTATAGAAAAAGCCATTTGGTGTAGGGGAAACTCGCCCAGGCAAGTGGATTGCTTAGGGCTGAAGTTTTCTCTTAGCCCAGGCGAGCTAGATGCTAGCCTAGGCATATTTAGGGTCAAAAGATCATTTTTCCCTTCCTTGTGGCTTTGTTTCTGGATTTAACAAACAACCATCAAAACCCTGAGCGACCCCATGCCTTGCTCTGTAACCGGTGGCGAACACCGCAATTCGATTGATAATGATAAAAAAACATTATACCCGGATGATAAAAGCATTATACCTGATGAAATTAGGGTCTGACACCTGGGTTTGACAAAAATCTACTAACTGTAGTCAACATACAATAACAATATAATGAAGTCATCATCAGAAAACTTTCTAACAAAGACACAATGGTCAGAAGTAGTCTTCCTGTAGCCTTGCTCACACATAACAGACTCAAATTTCTTGTACCACTGCCTCGGAGCCTGCTTCAAACCATATAAGCTTTTTCTTAGCCTACACACATAGTCTTCTTTCCCTTCAACATGAAACCCATCAGGTTGATTCATGTAGATCTCTTCCTCCAAATCACCATGAAGGAAAGCAGTTTTAACATCCATTTTCTCTACCTCCAAATCAAGAGTAGAAGTCAAACTTAACACAATTATAATGGATGACATTTTCACCACGGGAGAAAATATCTCATTAAAATCAACACCCTTCCTTTGACTATAGCCCTTCACCACTAATCTTGCTTTGTACCTCGGAGATGTAGAGTTACTCTTATGCTTCACCCTATAGATCCACATGTTATCCAAGGCCCTCTTACCCTTAGGTAACTTCACTAAATCAAAAGTGTGATTATCATGTATGGATTTCATCTCATCTTTCATTGCATCCAGCCACTTTCTCTTTTCTTCACTTTCCATGGCCTCTCTAAAGCACTCAAGTTCTCCATCATCTGTTAGGATCACATACTTATTAGGAGAATACCTCTTAGAAGGTTGTCTCTCCTTGTTGGACCTCCTGAGTTGAAGTTGAGGTGGTTCGGTAGCATCATCAAGATTTTCATCTTGTGACATGTCATGCTCCTCTTCATCATCATCATCAACAGGAACATCTACCTCATCTCCAGGTTGTTGGACACCAACATCATTTTGAACATCAGTATTCAAATTCTGAATAGGCAATTAAACTGGTTGAAAATCAGCCACGCCATTGTCTTCCTTGGGTGTAGACTTCTCCACCTTATCAATGTCTTCAATAGTTTAGTCTTCCATGAATTTCACATCACGGCTTCTAACAAGCTTCTTCTCAATAGGATCATAGAACCTGTAACCAAATTCATTCTCACCATAACCAATGAAGATGCACTGCCTTGACTTTGCATCCAATTTGGACCTCTCATCCTTTGGAACATGCACAAAAGCCTTGCAGCCAAAAATTCTTAAGTGATCATACTTCACATTCTTGCCAAACCAGATTCTGTTTGGCACCTCACTATTCAAAGCAACAACAAGACTAAGATTGATAGCATGCACCTCCGTGTATAGTGCCTCACCCCAAAAGTGCTTGGGTAACTTTGCTTCAGAGAGCATGCATCTCACTCTCTCAATCAATGTCATGTTCATCCTCTTCGCCAAACCATTCAGCTGAGGAGTTTTAGGAGGAGTTTTCTCGTGAGCAATACCATGCTGCTTGCAATAGACATTAAATGGTCCACAATACTCACCACCATTGTCAGTATGAATGCGTTTTAGCTTCTTGTCTGACTGCCTCTCTACTAAGACATGAAACTCCTTGAACTTCTCAAGAACTTGGTCTTTTTTCTTCAAAGCATAGACCCAAATTTTCCTGGAATAGTCGTCATCAATGAAGGTAACAAAATAGAGTGCACCAATAGGCCAACACAATAACAAACTCTATAACAGAGTAATAGGCAGCGGAAATAAATTACCCCAAACTTGCAAGAACCTGTGAAGGATACTAATAAAGTATAGAGCGCAAAATAAAAATTAAAGGAAACAGAGACACAATTTGTTTAACGTGGAAAACCCCTCAATGCAAGGGCAAAAATCATGGGTCGTCCAAACCAAAGAAATAACTCCACTATAATAAATGAAGATACAAGAGAACCTCCAACAAGTGTACTAAAACATGCTACAAATAGTCAAATCAAAATAAACCCCCAATTGGTACAATAGAGACAAGAAGATAAAATCCCAAAATATAGAGTAGATAATACGAAACACTTATCTCTCTCTCCAGATATTATTTTCCCGATCTAACCGGACAACTTAAATTATCACGCGTGTAGACCCTATTATCCAAAATTTAGCCCAATCCAACGGTGAACGAATCTTCAATTGCAATCTTAAAAAATGCTCTCCAGTGGGTATGCGAAAATCACAATGATTTTCTCTCTTCTTTTTCTCTCTCAATGATTTGTAACTATTTTTTCCTCTCAAATGAGTCTCTCTCACTGTATCTCACTCTCTAATCTGACCTCTCTCCACTTAAATAAGTGAGACAAAATGGATCTTCTCATTTGGATCTTTACTTCACATAGGAAGGGAGCCCAGAAACCCCACACCTAATTCCTACTACACCTATGCTTTTATATGCTTTAGTGGATTAGTAGGCTTTTAATTGAAGAGCTCAGCACGTTAATATGGAGCCTCTATTGAGAATTAGGTACGAGTGGTTCCAAGCATGGTTGTCAAACTCTAGAGTCAACTCGTAGACTCTTATGAGTTTAAGAGTTTACTTGGTCCCTACGAGTCGACTCGGAATCAAACTCGTTTTTGTGCAAACTCAGAGCAGACTTGGTGGACTTGTGGTAGACTCGTGTAAACTCGCGAGTCTGGACCGAGTCACACGAGTCCAGTGGAAAAAAAATTTTCCACGATACGGCGTCGTTTTGTGCTCACTGCTTTGCGATACGGCATCGTTTTGTGCTCACTACTCCGCGATACGGCCCAAGTCACACTCTGGTTTAGGGATTTTGCTTCGTGCATTTTGTGTTTGTCCCTGTTCTTTGTTCACGGCGAGTTGGAGCTGCTCAAACGACACGAGAGTGCGAGCCGAGACCAGACGACATGCGACACAGCGGCACGGTGCGGTGGTTGGCTGGATCCATTGGAAGCCACGAGTCCCACCCACAAACACGACTAGCTCAAGAGAAGCCACAAGTACCACGAGCCACGACCCATGACCACGAGGTCCACGACGAGCTTGAGAGAAGCCGCGAGTTCGGGTGAGAATTTCAAAAATTTCATGGTGTTAGCTTAGTGCTCTAAGTCTTCTTTCTATTGTTGTGATGCATTTGCTTTAGTGGCTTTGCCTAAAGTTTCCTATAATCCTGTCAGAATTGCCTCTTCCACAGTACAATCGAAATTGATATTTTTGGAACTCTAGAAATAGTTTGGTAAAATATTGTTTGAAAATAGTTAGTACTAATAATTGTCAAGAGAATTAAGATTGAATGGAAATTAAGTTGACAAAGATCAGAAGAAATAATCAGTTAAGGAACATGAGGAACATTAAGAAATATGTTGTTCACAGTGACATGAAAGTCAATGAGTCATCACTTGTAGGCTGTAGCAACTCTCATTGCTTTCATCTTTTCTATTAATGTATTAAAAACTCTATCTACCTTTAGATTCTTGGCAAGTCTCTCAAAGCTTTGTTCCCTATGCCATGAATAATATTTGCCTCAGAAATAAAGATATGTTGAACCAACCCTTTCCAACATAATTGTTGGTGCTCTGAGAACTTTTTGTAGAATTTCATCATGCTAATAATTTTAACAAATGCATTTGAAGAGAGGTTCTAGAACTTTTCATGCAGCAAAACACTAATATAGGAAGACATATATATAAGTCAAATTTGGATTAGATTATAGATTATGAAAGTTTGAATGGTAGTCAAGTTTGGATTAGGTTCTAGAACTTTTTGTCATGCAGCAAAACATTAATTTTTTAAGATAAGGATGAAGAATAAAAGTGCTTGCTTATGGAAGTTATTGATGTAGAAAAGTGAGGCCAAAAGAAAATGTCAAGTAATTGACAAGTAAATTCTCTAATTGCCTATTATATTATGTTCCTGTTAATGTTAAAGTGTTAGTACTCTTAGAGAACAATATATAGTAATACATTATACACACACCTTGAAGCTGCAATAACTGATTACTATTAATCAATTCCTATTATAATAATACATTATTTTGTTCCTAATTCCTATTATATGTTGTTCTTATTATAGTAATCTATAATACACACACCTTGTAGCTGCCATAACTGGTTACTATTAATCAGTTCCTATTATAGTAATTCATTATTTTGTTCCTAATTCCTATTATATTATGTTCCTATTATAGTAATCTATTATACACACACCTTGTAGCTGCCATTACTATTAATCAATTCCTATGAACTTATTGTCATTTGTTTGCAAAATGGTGCATTTTGAATATATTTATTTACTATCCATAGATTTTTTTTACGAAGTAGACTCTTATAAGTCTACGAGTCGAGTCTACGAAACTCTCACGAGTCTGGATAGATTCTGGATTTTGATAACCTTGGTTCCAAGATCTTTTCTTGCTTAAAGCAACATGTAACAGTACTTAATTAATAAGGTTGGCTCATATGGTAGGATTCAAATGTGGGAGATGCTAGGTGCACCCAGCATTATTGCTGGTGCACCCAGCACTTAAGTGGAAAAGACTTTTATACCCTTGCCAAATTTATTTAAAAACTCTACACCCAGCACCCAGCCGTTTCTTCTTCTTCTTCTTCCGTGTCGTTTCCTCTTCCTTCTACCGTGACCAGACTTCTTCTTCTTCTGCGTGATTCCGCGACCTCGAGTGGACTGTTGGTGCCGGTGACGTGGGTTGCTTCTTCACCATTGTTGGCGGCGTGGTGGTGGTGCTGTTGTGCTGCTCTGCTCTGCTTCTTCCTCGCGCGTTCTCCTCAACTGGCGTTTGGCGGTGTGGTGGTGGTGCTTTACAGATCAACTTGATCCGCACGATCAACCGTACACCTGAACGCACAAGCAACAATAATGCATACCTTGTATGCCGCCGCCGACGACCACCGCAATACTGAACACCGCTACCTTCACCTTCATCGAACCTAATCGTTGCCAAGGAACCGAAGAAAATATGGCACCGAAGAGAGAAGTGAGAAGAAGAGTGCACAACACTGGCTGTTCTGATTTTTTTAAAAAAAACACACAACTTTTAAAAGGAGAAAAAAGACAGGGTCAATTTTGTCATTTTAAAGAATGTTGGGTGCACCAGCAAAAACGTTGAGTGCACCTAGCAACTCCCTTCAAATGTGATTATTGTTGGAAATTATTATTGGTCAGAATTTTATACGGTAAACCCTCTTTTGAAGTCAATAGAGGAAGGAGTTGTCCCCACAATAATCTGAATTCCAAACTTTCACCAATCAGATTAAAATAAAAATTTTAAAATTTAATATATCAAAACAAAATAAAAGTAAAATTCAATGATTAAAAATGACATTAAATCTTAAATTAATTATTTTAAAATTTAAAATATTGACAGAGTTAAATGTTTTAAATGAAAAACCGAAAAAAAACATTAAAATAAAACTTTTAAAAATATAAAATATCAAAATAAAACTTAAGACTAAATATATCAAATGAAACAAAAATAAAACTTAATAAACCGAAGTCACGTTAATCCTTGAAACAATCACATACAGTAAATGATGTAAAACAGAACAAAAGAATATCATTTTGGTTTTTAGTAAAATTATAATCAAATTAATAATTCTATTCATCATAAATTTATAATAATGTGTTTTTTTAGAGAATAATAATGTGTATTCAAGTTTTACCATTCGCAAAATAAAACTGTAGTAAATATTCATTAGCATTATTAAGAACTAAAGCACTTAATAATTAATATGTACCTTGAAGAATATATAGTATTTTTAACTAATCTTTTTATATACACGTTGATTCTCTGAATATACATAGTATTTTATTTTCTTTGTGCAATAAGCCAATAAGTAAATAAAAGAAAGAAACTTTCATTAAAAGAAAAGTAAATAAAAGAAATAAATTAACAAAGTACTTCACAGCACATATTAATGCGCCAAAAATTCTTAATGGAAATCAGCTAAACAATATGATATGTAGAAGATTCTTCCTTATGATTTTATAGTTTATTTAGTTGATATTAATTTTTTACATAACATTATTTTCTGTTCAAACCAAATCCGAAGGCACACTATTTCTTTTTGGAAGAGAGAAAAAATGGCCCCTAAAAGCTTCTGACTGATTTAGACTTTTTTTAAAATATATTAAATCCAGACTAACATAACAAGCAGCCCGTGAGTGCCTTTAAGTTCAATCAGGTGTGGCGTGGACCTCTTTTACAAACATGCATCTCAGGCAACCAGATCCAACGATATTAGTTTATTATCTGTAGCAGATTTTATTGGTAAATATCCGTGGTTGCCAATTTTTTTGTCATCCATGTCAAAGATCATTGTTGAGAAAAGTATATTACCTAGAAGGTGTGACGGATTCTAGGATGCACAATGGGTTAGTACCAGGCACAAATAATAAGATACTAAAATATTTTTATATATATTTTTTAATTTATACTTATATTGCGGAATATAATTTTATTTGAATTTATATTTTAGTGTAATTTTTATTTGGTTTTTTTAAAATAGTAATTTTTAGATAATTTTGTTTGAAAATAATAAAATAGATTTGCTATTTTTTAGTTTTTAAGAATTTTCCATTTGAATTTTTGTTGAAAATGTTAAAATTTACTTTTCTAAATATTAAAATAAATAAAAAATTATAGTAAAATTTTTTAAAATTATTTACTTATTTATTTTAAAAAATATATATTCATGAATACATATGAATATTCACTAATATTTAAAATTAAACTGTTGGTCTACTTTTATTCGTACTGTCCCGTAGTCATTCCGAATCTTTGTCTCTCTCTTAAAAAGATGTAATCACCCATACAAAGATGTGAAGAAACAAGTTTGCTTTTGTTAGAACAATAAAATTCTCACACGCACTCACACTATGCACTCACTCACTCCATGTTAGAGAATAAGAGAAGATGATGAAGGAATTGATTGAGAGAAAATAGAGGGGACTTAGAATTCTAAAAAAAACTTCTGCACTCTCATGCTTCTCGTTGAAGATCACTATTATTTTTATACACACTGCACATGTAGCTATAACAAACTAACTTCAAAATGAATCACTAACTAACTCCTAACTAACTAATTGAATTACAGCATGCATCAACATCTCTCCTTAATTCAGATTTGTCAAGGATGTCACTCCTAACTTGTCTCTCAATTCCTTGAACTTGATAGACTTCAATGGCTTAGTTAGTATGTCTGCAACTTGATCTTCAGACCTACAAAACTCCAATTCTAGCTTCTCCTTACTCACTTGATCACGCAAGAAATGAAACTTGATTTCAATATGTTTACTCCTGCCATGTGTCACAGGATGCTTTGCTAAATCAATTGTTGATTTGTTATCAATCAATAATCTCACAGGATTACAATCTCTCATGTTCAGTTCTTCCATTAAAGCTTCCAGCCGTAGAGCTTGACAAGCTGCCATAGTGGCAACAATATATTCTGCCTCATATATTGACAAAGCAAGTACACTCTACTTCTTTAAGCACAAGAGATTGGTGTTGTTCCGAATTTGAAAACATACCCAACAGTGTTTTTCCTATCATCCTTATCACCGCACCAATCTGAATCACTGTAACCAAACACTTCTCCTTCCATATTCTTTTGACTGTAAGGATATAAAATGCCAAGATCCAATGTTCTTTTCACATATCTCAGAATCCTCTTTGCTGCCAGGAAGTGAGGTGTCTTTGGTTTCTCCATAAACCTCCTTATCAACCCAACACAATAGGCAATGTCAGGTCTGGTGTTACATAGGTACCTTAATGAGCTTACAATTTGCTTGTACAAGGTAGGATCAACTTCTTTCTCATCCCCATCTATTTGCAGCTTGATTCTAGTTTCAGTTGGTGGGATCACAGAATTGCACTCCATCATATTGAACCTCTTCAGAATGTCTTTTGCATACTTTTTTTATGCATGAAAATCCCTTTACTAGTAGAAACAAATTCAATACCTAGGAAGTATGATAGTTCACCAAGATCAGACATCTCAAATTCTTCCATTATTCTTCCTTTGAACACTCTCATATCTTCTTTACTACTGTTAGTCACTAGCAAATAATCTACATAAAGACATATTATCAAAAACTCACCAGAATCTGTGTTTCTGACATAAACTCCATGCTCAGTAGTGGACTTGGTGAAATTCTGCTGGACTAGGAAGCTATCAATTCTCATATTCCACGCTCTAGGAGTCTGGTTAAGGCCATACAATGCCTTATTCAACTTGTAAACTTTATCCTTTTGACCTGCCTCTACATAACCAGGTGGTTGAGTTATGTAGACTTCTTCTTCAAGTGGCCCATTCAAAAATGTTGACTTCACATCAAGTTGATATAGAGACCAGTTTCTGTTGCTAGCAGCTGCCACAATGAGTCTAACAATTTCAAGTCTTGAAACTGGAGCGAAAACCTCATTGTAGTCCAAGCCATGTTTCTACAGAAATCCCCTTGCTACTAATCTTGCCTTATACTTGGATACATCTCCATTAGGCTTTACTTTAGTCTTATAGACCCACTTCACATCAATTGGTCTTTTCCTTGAGGTAAATGGACTAACTCTCAAGTCTGGTTTGTTGGTTAATTTTGAAAATCGAGATAATCCTGGATAAATCTGAAGTCGTGTATAAACACTTTCAGATTGAATCAAATTTCGGGGTTCAACCAAAATTGTTCAATCGGATAAAATCAGAAGATTATAATTCAAGAGTTTTGTTTTGGTCTTGTATGTTTTTCACATGTTATGCTTTCTGAACCAGGATGATTATTTATAATCAAAGAACAGGTGGTTTTTGGCGGTTGATGGAAGTTATTTATTTTTAAAAATTGCCGTTGATGGAAGTTTTAGTAACTTCCATGTAACTTCCAACCGTTGATGGAAGTTTTAGTAACTTCCATGTAACTTCCAACCTTTGCCTAAACCGAACATCTCGTTATTACATTAAAACAAGTGTGCACTCTTATTTTAACATAATAAAGAGATCAATTACACTAAAATGTACAACATGGTTCTTCTTAATTGATCTTAATTCTTCTTCCATAGTTGCTCTCCAATGTGAACTTTGTGAGGCTTCATCATGACTTATTAGTTCTGATTCAACAAGTAGAGCAAAGTGCACAAAATCCCCTTCTGCAGTGATTGCTGTATCAGGATACAATTCATACTCTCTGAGTGTTTGTGGTACTTGTCTCCCTCTTTGTGACCTTCCGAGTTGCTCTCCACCTGATGGTACATCATCTTCACTATGTTTGTCTTCAAGGTTCACAATCACCTTTCTTTCACCATTGTCAGCAGCTTTTATTTCCCAATTTCAGTCCTTTGTTTCATTTATCAAGACATCTCTACTAATCACAATCTTCCTCATTCTAGGATCATACAACTTGTAGGCACCGGTTGGATGATATCCAATGAGTATCATTGGTTCAGCCTTATCATTAAGTTTCTTTCTGATATGCTCAGGCACATACTTAAACCACAATGAACCAAATATTCTGAAATGACTCACACTAGGCTTCTTTTTTTACCATGCTTCTTCAGGTGTGTATCCCTGCAATCTCTTAAAAGGACATATGTTCAGAATATACACAGCAGTAGAAGTTGCCTCTCCAAAAGTAATGAGGCATTCCCTTCCCTTTCATCATGCTCCTGGCCATGTTCAAAATGGTTCTATTTCTTATCTCAGCAACACCATTATGTTGAGGTGTATAGGGAGATGTCACTTCATGAATTATTCCCTCTTCATCACAAAATACTTGAAATTCATGTGAGTTATACTCACCACCTCCATCTGTTCTAAGCACTTTGATTACCTTATCACTCTACTTTTCACTCAACAACTTAAACTTCTTAAAGATGTTAAACACTTCACTTTTTTGCTTAATGAGATAGATCCACATTTTTCTAATAAATTCATCAATGAATGACACAAAGTAATTGTTACCTCTTAGGGATTTCACTTCAAAAGGACCACACACATCAGAATAGATCACTTCAAGCTTTCTTTTGGATCTGATTGGAATTTCTGACTTGAAAGAATTCCTTGGTTGCTTTGACACACAGCACTCAACACACAATTGTTTTGGTATCTCAATTTGAGGGAGACCATGAACCATTTTCTTACTTTTCAATTCACTTAAACTCCTGAAATTTAGATGACCAAACCTGTGATGCCACATCCAGCTTTCATCACTTATAGAAGCAGCCAAGCATTGAAATTTTGCAATTTGAATTCCAATCTTGAATGTTCTGTTTCTTGAGAAAGGGACTTTTAGAATCAACCTCCTATTGCTATCAAACATCTTCAGTTGATTGTCCTCCATCTGCATTGAGTAGCCATTTTCTAGCAATTGTCTCAAACTCAGCAAATTATTCTTCATATTGGGAACATATAGCACATCATTGATAAATGAGTGTTATCCACCATTCCTCTGAATCATCACCTTTCCAATGCCTTCTACAGTTACAAAACTCTTATCTGCAAACTTGATCTTACTCTTCACCTTATCATCAATGTTTACAAACCACTCTCTATGTCCAGTCATGTGATTGGAACAGCCTGTGTCAAGATACCACAGATTAACATTGTCTTCTTCTGAGTTTTTAGTTTCCATTAGTAACACTTTATCAGAGTCAGAATCTTCATCTTGTGCCAATTGAGCCTTATCTGTATTTCTTGGAACCCTTTTATTTTTGCATTCATCTGCACAATGTCCCCATTTCTGACAATTATAGCATTGAATCCTTTTCTTGTTGAATTTCTTCTTGCCTACTTTGTGATTCCCTCCACTTTTCTTGTCAGTTTCTTCATTCTGGTTATGATTTCCAGAACTACTGGAGCCCTCACCTGACCCCTTCCACTTATTGTTCTTCCACTTTCCCTTTCCCTTCTTATTCTTGCCACCATCATAGTTTTTCCCTTTGGTTGTTTGGGTTTGCATAGCTTGCTCAGTTAATCTTTGTGACTTTCTTTCATTGAGCCTCATCTCTTGAGCTTCAAGTATTCCTTGCAATTCTTCGATCTTCATTTCTTCAAGATCCTGGCCTTGCTCAATTGCCACCACTATATGATCGAATCTTGGTGTCAAGGTTCTTAATACCTTGTCAATGATCCCTAAGTCTGATTGTTTGTCACCATAAGCATTCATTTGATTTGTAATTGCCAAGATTCGAGAAAAGAACTCACTAATGCTTTCCTGATCACTCATTTGTAGAAGTTCATATTGCCTTCTCAAGGTCTGCAACTTCACCTTCTTGAGTTTGCTATCCCTTGCATAGGATTTCTCTAGAGTATCCCGTGCCTTCTTTGTAGTATCAGCAGATCTAATTTTCTGGAAATTATCTGCATCTACACACTGATGAATAATGGACAATGTCTTTACATTTCTTTTCATCAAATCACGGTGAGCCACCTTCTATGCATCAGTTAGGTTCTTTTCATGTTCTTGAACCCCTTCTTGCACCACTTCTGTCACATCTTGCAATCAAAAGATTATCTTCATCTGAGCACACCAATCATCATAGTTCTTGCCTATGAGAACAGGCATGGATGCTAAAAAATTTCCATTCGAGGAAGCCATCTCAATTTCGGTATCCAGGGATCTTGAACTTCAACTCCGAATACCAGTTTGTTGGAACAATAAAGTTCTCATACGCACTCACACTACTCACTATCACTCTATGTCAGAGAATAAGAGAAGATGATGAAGGAATTGATTAAGAGAAAATAGAGGGGACTTAGAATTCTGAAAAAAAAAAATTCTGCACTCTCATGTTTCTCATTAATAATCACTATTATTTTTATACACACTGTACATGTAACTATAACAAACTTTATAGCTATCAAACTAACTTCAAAATGAATTATTAACTAACTCATAACTAATTAACTGAATTACAGCATACATCAACAGTTTTAAATGCATATCAAAAAGGGAAAATTGTTATTTCTCAACGAATTATTTATCAAGTCATATATAAGTCATTAATGTTGAAGAAAATAAACAATAAGTAAATCAAACGAATCATTTCATAGTTTCTAATAGAACTCTCATTTTCATATAACTCTTTGTAAAGAGATTGTTAGTACCCTTTATTTTCATACTTTCACTCAAGTGAGTTGCCTTAACAATTTTTTGTGTATGAGAAATCCAGAAGAGGCATAGGGTTAAAAAAATACTTGATTTGAAACCTGTGTGTAAAATGTTACTGTTTTTAGAGCTCTTGGTCTTAGATCAGTTGGATGTAGCTCTTAGTTTTATAACACAAACATTAATAAGGGTTACTTGTCACTGTATTACACCCATGCGCGTGTACACACACTCTAACAAGGGCTACTTTGTCACTGTTTTATACATACGCACACAGTCACTAATAAGGATTATTTGTCACCGTTTTAATTATATACGTGCTTTCTAATTTAGATTTTATGTGTTACCGCGGTGTTGTAACTAGGGGAAGGAGTTATACTTCGGTGTATTAATTGGATTTAACTATCCCTTAATTGTTAATAAAATTTATTTGCTTACTAAAAAAATATTTTGACAGTGAAACTATATATAAACCCACAACTGCTTATTCAGTTATTTGCTTGTCCTTTATAATTTTTAAAGTTTTGAAGTTAGTTGAAGTAATATTAGTAGTAATTTTTCTTCCTATTAGTCTAAGATCATCACGTCATTCGTTAACATAGTTATTCTTGATTTAAAGGATCTTATGAAATTTGAAATCATCCTTCATAAATTATCCAAAAATCTTGTAAATTCATATAAAATTTAAAAGTTCATAAGCATTTTTTCTCAATAGTATGGGAACATTTTGATAATTCAAAACAATTATAAGAACTTCCGTTAGAAATTTTAACTCAATAATAATAATAATAATTTAGTTTTTGTTAAATAAAAAATTTTAATCTGACACCTTTTTAAGGAACATCTGACACTTTTTTGTTAGTAAATGAGAGTAGTTTTTGGTAGTATTAATATTTTTTGTCTAAATACTTCAGTTTATTTTGAAAAATGGACTTTAACTAATTTGGTGTTCTTTTAAGAGGTAAGTAAAGCTTGATCAAAATTGTTTCTGTCAAGAATTGAATTCGGACACTACCCAAATAATTCAATATTAACTTCAGCATATTAACCACTTATGTTCAATTATTTAATTTTGATTTTGTAATATTAATATGATATACAATAATTATAACAAGTGAAATATAATATACATTAATTTCCATTATATCAACAGAATTTTCTTCTATTAATTTAGATTTTTGGTGACTGTATTAATTTACATTTAGAGTATCTATTTTTGTTTCAAAAAATCTATATCAATGAAATTAAGCAAACGTAATGACTATTACTATATGATTTTTCTTTGTGTATATCCTATTTGTATCTGTATAAATCAGAAGAAGCATAGAATAAAATGTCCTTTTGAGCGTTGATATATATATATATATATATATATATATATATATATATATATATATATATTACAACATGATAAGCCATCCTATTGAGTCAAACAGCTCAAAAGCAACCCATATAGTGCTACCTTGTTTGATATTAGTAACTTTTTTAATTCCGTTCCCTTTAATTAATTAATCAGTTCGGGTTTGAAAAAATGACACGCGTAAAATAGGGTTTAATTTGCTTTGCAAGGATCGATGCTCTATTCGACATTCATGCACAAATACCAACGCACCTTCCTTTTAAAGTTTCTTAAAATCGTGTCATCCTATGTTAACCTTGAAAATTAGGTAGCATCCCTTGTAAAGGAAAAGTTTCCTTTGTTGGGGAAGAAAATAGCTGTCTCTATCTTACATTATATTCTTTAAAAAAGAAAGAAAAAAACACCCAATGATGGTGATGATGACCTTAGGGAAAGCAAGTAGCACACATACACAAATATGATGCATGATGTTTAGCCACTTTAGAAAGTTCATTTTGTTACCTTCTGTAGTTTAATAAACATATAAAATATCACTATCATCTTTAGAAAATAATAGTACAAGAAGTAGAGAACACAGAAAAATGCATGCCAACTTTAGATTTTTCAAATCCATGATTGAGATATTATTTAGGTATGTCAATGTAAATAATATCATGACCAGATCATGAAGATACGACAGATGAATTTCTGTGCTCGATATTAACCTCTTGTCAACTTCAGTGTCAAGCCAACGGATAAGTAATTAATTACAAACCAAAGCTTAAAGTTTGGTCCCAACACAACATGATGAGAAATTACTTTCATAGTTTCATATCATCATCGAAAAGATTAATAGCTAGGGGTAGAGGGAAAGGGCACACGCGCGTATAAAACTTTTCATGTTTGCTTTTGAAAAAAGAAACTAAAATTTGCCTTTACCCTCAAAATAAAATCTCGGACCCCACTGGTTACTATAGGTAGGTTTGACATGAATGTGGTTACTCTAACAATTGTTGTGTTGATTATTTTAAAATATTGGAAGTTTTATTTTGAAAAATATAAAAAAAGACAAGTGGAATTAAATCACACGCACATAAATATAATATAATTGCTAATAATATACTGTGGTAAAAAAAATTGCTAACTACTGTATATATTCATGGAAATTTAGCAATATCTACACTTTATTCTAGAAAAAAAAAGGCTTTATGTATTTCTTTCAAAAATAATTTACACCGATCGTTCAAATTTTATTATATGGCTTGGTAATAATTTAAACTTATAGTTATTTTTTGTATGTTTATTAATTTCTTCAAATATAATGATTTGAAAATCCATTCTTAAATTTTTATATTAATTTTAATCTTGAAAAGTTAAGTTTTGAAAAACATATTGGTCACTATATAAATTTATCATGTCATCTTAAAATGATACTGACATAACACATATTATTCAGACATACATCGCATGGTAAGAATCACTTTTTTAAAAAACAAATTTAGAAAAATCAATTCATAAAAAATTAAAAGGCTAAAGCCTAAATTAATCTTATATATAAATACTTAAAACATTTTTTTCATAATATGAGTAATGTGACTGCTAATAGATTTTCCAAAACTTCAACAAACATAAAATACTTCTACTTTCTTTTATTCCCAATTCCCAATGCACGATATGATGTATCAACCCTAATCCTATAAGCAAGTAACTAAAGTATTTGCTTTAAGCCTTCCAACCAAAAAACCTTTTCAATTACTAGCAAAAAAAAGCCTTTTAATTACTCCCTTTAAAAAGAACTGAACGAAAGTGTTAGCTATATTTTACGAGTAACAAAATTTCAAAAAAGATTGGATGAGTTAACGTGTTATCAATAAAAAAACGTTACAAAAAATGAATTACAATAAATAAGCTTACATCTTAAAAAAAAATTGATTTTTTTTGTCTAGACCACAAATATTTTCTATTGAAGACAATTCTAATCTCTTAAGTTAGAATAATCACACCTCAATTGATCCACCTTCTCAGTCATATCTTTATTTAGAAGGAAAAAACTTAAAAATGCAAAAACTTTTAAAAGTCTGCTTTAAGCCATTATTTATGTTAAACGGTTAACTCTCCTGCTAGGACATGCAAGGCACTTTTTTACCATGACTAAAGACAACAAATAGAGATGTCAAACCAATACATTTTGCCATAGTTTATACATGTCCCAACAAGGGTTTAATCCCAAGTTTATACATTTTGCCAAACTTTATTTAAAAAGATAAAACCTACCTCAGTGATGTATGCCTCAAAAAAGTCAGTCTTCAACAATCACCTTGGCACACAAAAAAAACAGATGAAGATGGGGAAGTGAGGAATTCCTCCCTTCCAGAAGGGAGGCATGTGTTTATATATAATATTGTTTCATTCAAGAGCTAAGTAAAAATGGAGACAAAGACAAAAGAAACTGCCAAACTAATGTTTACTCCCTCAATGTTAACCTATATTACAGCCCTATAGTTGAAGGGAAAGAGGGAATTCCATCACTAAAAGGGAGCAGCAGAAGGGTTCACAACGATGTGCCTAAGAGGGTATGCGACATCCCCACCACCAGCATGCTTAACAAACTCAGCTGGAGAGAGGAAGTTTCCATGGCACACACACATGATCCTCACTTCCTCCCCCTTACCATATTTGTACAAGATACCCTCAATTCTTCTTCCATTAGGACCATCTCCTTTTGTAAATACACAAGGCATGTCTTCCATTGAGTTTGTCCCAATGTGCCTTCCCGTTATTTTTTGGGCAGGATGGGGTTTCCTAGATGGATTCTCCGCCTCAGCTTTGGAAGTTCTAGTCACATTCTCATTCATCTTTCCCCCTGAACCCGCAGGATCCTGGCTGCTTCGTTCTTGCATCGATTGATTACTAACAGGGCTTTTTGCTTCACCACAGCTACTTGATCCTGTCAGGTAGAACAGGTTACATAGCCAAATAGGATCATCTTCTTTTTCTTAAATTTGGTGTTTGGTTTTCCTTTCATTTTCATCTTTTTCAGTTAAGTTATAGAATATATACAACCACAAATTCCATCTTTGGAAGAACATAGATTATAGCCAAAGGCACACATGCTCCAACATCATAAAGTAGCAATCGATGCTTCAAACAAAGGGTCAGCAAAGAAACAAAGCTACATTGAAATCAAAAGCAGGAAAGGGTATACTTGCTCCAAGACTAGTGAATTTCTACTTCCTTTTGATCCTTTCTCTTTTCTAGATTTATGTCTTGTTTTATTCTCCAGTAAACCATCCATGGCAGGCTATAAACATCAATCAGTGAATATTTAGAAAGTAAATGAATGAACTTCTGAAACAGACAAAAGGTTAAGTTCATTATTGATTATTCCACACAAACTATTTATTGTATTTCCGATACACAATTCCAGCAAAGATATATTATCTAATGCAAGTACATGCACACACATATTGGATTCAAAAAGAAATTTAATGTCAAGGCATGGAGTAGATCCTTCCAGGACAGGAAATTTCAGTTATTCAATGAAAGGAAAATTCTTGTTATACCATCAGCAAAGGATGATAACAATAAATTACAGGTTAAGAACTAATAAGGATTGATGATTATTTACGTGGCTGCCGATCCACGACTTACAGGTTGATATACATCGCCTATATATGCGGCTATGCCTGAAGCATGCCATTGATCCTAAATGATATACTTTCTGTCCTGAGCATGCCAACATAGTCCACTAGCATTGGCTTGTTAGTTGACATAAGTAAAACCATAATGTTTTTTAAGTGTGTTTTGATAAATGAAGCTATTATCACGTGTTAAACCTTATAATTGTTCAGAAGTGAACTCAATCAAACCTGCCAAGACATACTTTTATTGCAACTATCACACGGAGAAATATCTGTCCTATTTATTTAGATCAAGTGAAATAGATTAAGAGAATTGTGATGGTGCGATTCAGAAAAAAACCAGAGAACAATAAAGGAAAAATAAAAAACCCTACAATATCTAGCGCAATGGTTGCCTACAATGCCATCAGGCATAATATTGCAATGGTCCTGGCTTAATCCACCCAACCCAGTCAATGGCTCCCCCTTGCCCATATTATCATGAAAGAACAAATGAGGAAAAATAAAGAGAAAAATGACAAAGTAATCTGTTGCAAACAAGACTGGGAAATCAATATTACAGTGATCTTGCAATATCAGTGAGCATGCACAAACACTAACCATCTGGTGGAAACTAGGATGACATTGAAACTGTCTCATAAAGCTTAACAACCAAAATAGAGCAAGTAGTATCATTATCAGTAAAAATGTTCTTGCCTTGACACAAATATACAAAAATTTAAGGATTAAGTAATAAGTTCCATGAATTTAGCCAAACTTCAGATTCCATAACATCATCGAATGTATGGTTCAAATTTCAATAAGTGAGCATTATAAGACATTTGACATCTAGAAACCAGAGCCAGGATATATAATCCAAATTTGAGTACCTCTGACACACCAAGATAGGTAAAATACAAAGAGCGCTGAATTACTTTTTTTCCCACCCAAATTTAAGTTTACCAGAACATATGAAGGTGCTTAGAAACAAAACATCAGACAGTGTGTGTTTGGTTCAATTTATTGTTAACAAACAATAAACACTTTTACTTCAAAAATAAAAAAGTAGTTCCAAATATGTTAATAATAGGGAATAAGTGGTTTTACTGCTTATCTTTAATGACCAGAGTTTGAAATGGAAAAAAAGAAAGGGGTCATGACATTTAATATATTTATCTGTCCCCATCTAGCAACTAGTAATGACAGCTCAGTTCAACGCTGTTAGAGGAAGCTGTGTAAATTAACTCTAAAACCTGTAAAATCATAATTGCACTAACACATAACGTTAGAGGAATGCCACAGTTTACTTAAATACAGTGACAAACCATCTCAAATAAGCTCCAATAAATTCAAGGGCCTTATTAAGTAAGCTAGTATCTTCTCTTCCTTTTTTCTGTCATGATTAATTCAAATATAACTTCAAACAATGCTATCCAGCAATCATGTGCAAGAGAAACTACGAAAGAGTCAGAATAAATGTGACTACTACCATGCAAGAGAGGTGAAAAAGAAAACCTCAAAATCACACAGTTTGACATACAAAGAATAATCTTTTTCAATACAGAAAGGGACTAATGCATAACAATGAGAGACCAAAAAGGGAGGGGGAAGAATTGCCCCGAGTTTATAACCATTGGAAGTTTTCAGAAATTCAGTGACCAAAATAAAGAAATAAAATAAAAAACATTAAGGGAAGAGATTGACAAGTTAACAACTTCAGTAGAGTAAACTTCAATACATGTATAAAACAACACAGTTGATGGTTGAATAAAAATATTCAGTTCCCCTAGAAGTAACAAACCATAATAGTACCTTAAGGAACAAATGACAACAGAATCAAATCTTTTATACTATTTCCATTCCATCATCACCCTTGTTAGCGACCAATTCACATAACCAATTGAGACATTAAAACAAGCAAGCCACTCAGATAAAACGATACGCAAATCACAAATACACATCAGAACATGCCCTCATCAACCATCACACGGTCAAAACACAATCACCACCACACGAAGCAGCACAACCTCAATCTCAATCATGGTTTTAAATTGCTGTCCGCAACCGCAATTGCGGCCGCAACCTCAAGGCATTTTGACGCTCTACCATCGCATCACAATCGCAATGGCCACATTTTCCGGCAAAGATTTTCTGTCTCACCGCAACGCGAACCACAATCTCAATCAACAAACAACAGTCCAAAACACACACAAGTCAACAACTTAAAACCAATAGGTAACATAATAATGCAAACAAGAGAAAATTAAACTAAAGTACTAAACTCAGATATAGAGTAACCAAAATTTACCTAGAAAAGCCTTGCTATCCATTTCAGACATTGATGAAGAGCTTCCTCCTTGAGAATCAGCCGAACCCTGAGAAGATGGTTGCCCAAACAATCCTTGAAACCCCCTTCCCTTCCCCAACACATCACCAAGAACAACTTGCTTTGCCGGAACACCCCACCCCGGCGGCGGAACCGCCACCGCCGAAGAACCAAACTTGTTGAATCCCATTGCCATAGTCCCCCCTGCCTCCACCTCCTCGCCGGCGCCGGCGAAGACCTCCCGGGAACCCCTCTGCTTCTCCGAGCGGCGTCTCTTCGCCTCCATCCGGCGCAGCGTCTGCATCTCCTTCCGCCTCCGCCACTCCTCCTCGGTCTCTGTGGGCAGCGACGACGTCCTCATGAGCGCCGGGAACGCCGCCGCCGACGGCGCCACCGCATCGTCCTGCCGGAACAGAGGCATTGTCCCCACCACAGAAGAAGAGCGTAAAAGCCTCTTTTTTTTGGCGTTCTTGTCCACCCCAAATCTTCCACCGAGAGAAAGACCAAGGTTCAACTCAACCTCTTCATCGTCCTCCTCATGCTGCTCTTGCTGTTGCTGCTGCTCATGGTGATGATGAAGAACATGATGTTGTTGCTGCATCATGTTATTATTGTTAATTTTGTTATTATCATCCCTAATAGTAGCAACACCACTGATGGAAAATCCTTGAAGCAAATCCCTAGGATACCTCTCCATCTTCTCACACACTACTTCTTTCTCTTCTTCTTGCTGATGCTGATGCTGTTGCTGTTGCTGATAAGGATGGTTCTTCTTATAATCCTCCATCAATGCACGTTACCAAAGGCAAAACCACATAGAACATCGTGAAGTAGCAACACTTGCTGTTCTAATTCTAACGCATGCTCCTCACACAACACAACCCGCGTGCGCTGCACAAAACAACAAGCCCTGGTGGGGTGGCGAGTGGTGATTCAAATCAGCAAAACCCATGACACGAAACATGATGATGATGATGATGACGCTTTGTCATCAAATGACGCCAAAAAACAGCGCACACCCAGATCGCAAAAACTGCTCCTTTTTTGTTCTTCTTCTTCTCTTAAAATTAATGCAATTAATTCGAATGAATATGAAAATAAATGAATTTTTCTCCTTTTACTTCCACTCTCTCCCCACGAAGCAATTAACAGCAAAAAGCAAACTCGGATTCTGTCTTTCTTGAAAGTTTTTGGCTTCACAAAAACCCGCGAGAACGAAAACGAGAAGGAGAGTGAGGAGAAAAAAATGGGGGCAGAAGAAGAAGAAGAAAAACTTGTTTTGTTTGAAAGAGGAAGAAAAAGGAGAGAAAGTGAGAGAGGAATAATAATATTTATCCGAGGACGAAAGTGCCCCTGGGATGTGACGGGTTGAGTGAGGAAAAAGAGACAAGTGGGTGTCGCGAGGGGAACGCATAGGTGCCACGTGGCGACACTGACACGATTTTTCACTGCAGAGATGAGGTCGCTGTCGAGGGAGGGAGAGACACGTGTCAAATTCAGGGTGGGGGCAGACGGGGCGCCACGTGTCGGTCAAGATCCCGGGATGGGAAAGGGGACGCGTGGCTTTAACGTTAATAATGATGATGATTGACAAAAGTTAATTAGTGTCATCTTAAAAATATTGATTAAAAAATTTTAAATATATATATATATATTTGTTAAAAATTTATAAAATTATTTTATTTATGATTTAATTTTTTTATGATTTTCATAATAAATATTTGGTTTTTTTATTTCTTAATTGATGTTTTAAGGATATTTTATAATTTACTTGTTGTCATCCTCGTCCTCTACTATTACGTGGCGGCTTTGGGTTGTGTTGTTGTGTTTTTTGGGTTGGGTCGTGTCGCGTCCTGTTAGGTTAGATCGTATACGGTTCCCACTTTCTCCAATTTGTCAAGTTACTACATTACTCTGTGCCACTGCCACCCATGTGCGAACCTCAAAACTCAACTCAACGTTGTTTCTATACTCATTAGCTGTACCCCATCATTATTTAATAATTTTTCAGTAAAGAACTCAATTAAATAAATTGTTCAAAACTTAGCTATAGACACGTGGTTTCTTAAAAATTGTAAAGAGAGAGAAATCAGTCTGAGTTTAATTTTTATTCATTGTCACTTAATAAAAAATAATTGTCCACGTGGTTATAAAAACCGCACACGGTTCAATGAATCCAATGATCCCAATTTGAGTGGATTAATAAGTTTTTTCTTAAATTCTAATAACATATTAAATAATTTTAATTATCGAATAACATATAATATTATTTTTTTATCTTGATAATAATTTATTATTGTCATATTCATTATGATATCATTTAATATTTATTTAAATAATTTTTGTATTTAATTTTAAAAAATGAGTTTTTTTATAATTCAATGATAATATTTACAAAATAATTTATAATAATAAATGATTATATAATATAATTTTTATCGGTAGAAATCGAAGATACTACTAGAAGATTTACAAAAATTCATATTTTTTATTCAACCAACTGAATTAGACCATATTAACAATAATTAAATAATATTTTATAGTTTTGATTATGATGATGAATTTTATTTGGAGTATAAAAATATGAATTAATCATAATATATATATATATATATATATATATATATATATATATATATATATATATATATATATATATATATATATATATATATATATATATATATATATATATATATATATATATAATTTTTTATCTATATATCAGGTCAACTGGATTAATAGTAGTTCACCGATTCATCCTCTCACTTATTAATTCAATGTCTCAGCCATATTGAATACATACTTGATAAGCAAAATTTGAACAAATTTATTATATATAATATATGATAATTTATAATGATATAATGGTATTTTTTAACATTTTAAATGTATATGTTCTTGTATTTGTTAGAGAAAAGGGAAAACAAAAAGAAAACTTTCAAAAATAAAATTTGAATTTGTTATTTTCTTTTAATTTAAATTTTTGTTTCCTCTTTCACTTTCTTTTAATATATATGTAAATAGAAATAAATGTATCAAGTCTAATAGAGAAATGTGTATTTTTTTTCTTGGAACATCATAGTCGAAAGTCATAATATCAATCCTAAGACATAAAGATCATTATGTGGTGGAATTTGTCTCTCGCAATCATTTTTTTTTCTTTGTACACACAAATGGGAAATCAAATCAAATCCTTATTAACATGTTTGAGGAACTCAATCATCTAACATAAATTTATTAAAGATTAATTTGGATTTTTGTTATTAATAGTTTTAAAATAATTATTACATTAATTTTTTATATAATCGTTTTAAAGATAATCATTTAATTAAGTAATGCATTAAAGAACTTTTTTAAAAATATTTTCAAGATATTTCATATCAATTCACAAAAAAGAAATCTTTGATACCAAATTACTACAGGTATAACTTTTTTTTTAGATCATTTTTATTTCATTTTTTTATTTTCAATTGTTTCAATTTATCAATGAATTTATTTGACCAATATCAATTTCATTTACTAATGCATTAATTTCGTCACTGTTTTAATTTAGCAATAAATTTGTTTGACCAAAAAGAGAACCTTTTTCAATCTCGTTCACTCTAATAAATTTATTTCTTTCTTAAAAAATTATTTCTATTTACATTTATTTCTGTCAAATTAATAAATTATAATTCCATCTTTTGAATCATAATTATAATTCCATCTAATAAAGAAATATCTTGTTTTTTTTATCTTTTCATAATAAATTTTGATATTCCAAAAATAAAGAGTATGCTTTAAACCTAACAATATAACCTTTTTATGGATTTCATTTTTAAAAAAAATATGAATTTCCTTTCCTAAAACATTTATTTTTATTTTTATTTATTATTATTTTATCATTCAAATAAAGAAATTTATTTTTTGTTTTTCATAATATATTTTTAATTGTTCATATTCCAAAAGTAAAGACTATGACTCAAACATTAGAAATATAATCAATATATTATTTGTTTTATTTTCTAAAATATTTTAATATGAATATAACCTTCATTATTGGCCTTTTAATTTTTTGAATTTGAATATTTATTCATTATATCATAATTTTTAAAAGGATTTTTCTATCCTACAACTTTGCACAGGTTAAGGCCTATTAAATATCCACTATCAAGTAATTTTAACATACATATTAATTATGATTTCTTGAAAACACTAACATCTTATTTATTTTAACAAATTTACTCCTATAATCTCTCTCTTTCCAATAAAAAACTATTGTAACTACCTATTTCTACTCTATATTCAACGAATTTAACGCAAGGCGCTCGTCTCTTCTAAATGTATAAAATACTTAAAAAGTATACTTCATTTTCTCGTGCTAATTGTTTTAATTTACTAATAAATTTGTTTTATCAAAAAAGAACTTTTTTTATTGATTTCATTTACTTTAATACATTTATTATTATTTTATCATTCAAGTGGAGCATAGAGTCAAGGTCTACAATTAAGTGTGTGATGTTAACAAATGTATTAAAGTGCATATTTACTTCCTAAAAGCATGCCATGTGGCTGATTAAGTGTGTGATGTTGGTTAAAGTTAACGGAACTTAGAGTCAACATCCGCAATTGACTCATGGACTAAAATTGATAATTTTTTAAAATAAAAATCAAATGTCTTCAATATTAAAATAGAAGGATAAAAATGTATTTTAGTATTTTTTATTAATTTTTTTAATCATCATAATTAGGACTTTTGATAAATTTTGAGATATTCCTACCAGCTTCAATTCTTTATATTAACAATGAAATTATTTCTTAATTTAAAACTTAGTTACACTTAAAACGTCTGATTAAAAAAAAAATATTTTATAAAAATTAAACATATGTTATCTCCTTAAACACAATTTGTGTTAGCAATTGAGCTATATTCATTAAGTTTATTTTTAATCAATTTCATTCTTTATTATTTTTATTAAAATTAATCAATTCTAATTCTATCGGGCAAAGAAATTTACTTGTTTTTTTACTTTTTCATAACATATTTTTACTTGCTCACATTTCAGAATTAATTTTTTTTTAGCACATAATTAAAGATTATGCCTAAAAACTAGAAATATAATAAATATACTATTTATATTCAGTTGTTTTTAATATGAAATAACCTTCATTGTTAATTAATAAGTTTACTTCATTTTCTCATTCAATTCTTTTAATTTAGCAATAAATGTGTTTGACCAACAGGAGAACCTTGCTATCGATTTTATTTACTCTAATACTTTTAAGATTAAATTAATCTTTTAATTCTCTAATATATTATTTAAGTTCGATTTGATAAAAAAAATAAAATAAATGAAGATGAATATTTTCATGAAAGTATGTAAATAAATTTAAACTTAACTTATCATATAAATATGAAGAAAAGTATACTCTAAATCCAGGGATAAATTTTTTTACTAAACACTCTTTTCAATCAAAATTAAAGTTTATTTTACATGATTAATATATATTTAATTTCATAAAAAACAAATAAATAAACTTAGTTCACGGGATAAACAGTTTATGTTTTGGGCCATCCTGACAATTATATACCTGTTAATCCAATGCCCACCCACCCCGTCTCATATTGTGCCGGAATGGTATTTCCAACCGATCCATGCCATTCTTCATAATATACCTGACAAATCGGGAGGTGTAGCCGCAATAGCACCAATTTTTATATGTCTGTAGTTATATTATTGTTTAAACTAGTATGATGAGAATATTTTTTAATTATAATAATTTTAATTTGAATGTGTTTTTTTAGGGTTGTCTCTTTCTTGATTTAAATAATTTGTTGAATGTTTATTTTACATGAAAGTTTGAAAAATATAAGAAATGGAGTTGAATATATTTTATGAAAGTACAGAGAGAAAAATTAAAAATAACAAATTACATTACCTTCAAATATAAAATGAGGTTTAATTTTTTTATTTTTTATCATCAAAACATCCTTTTTTTAATTTGAAAGAATAAAATTATACTTTTAAAGTATTATATATTTTATTTATGTTTTTCTAATTTATATTTATATTCATTTATCATATGAGTATTCATATTAAGACAAATCCATTTGTGTGATTTTTTTATATAATTATTAGTTTTTTATTTGAAGAGATTTTTATATATTTATATTTAAATTTAATGTATATAATTTATATGTGAATAATATATATATTTCTTTTATATTAAAACATCCTTCATTTTTTTAATTTGAAAGTATAAAAAATTATAACTTTTAAATTATTATATGTTCGGTTTATATTACACTAATTCATTTATGTTTGTGTATTGCACGAATAAGCATACTAGGATTAATTGATTTTGGTCATCATCCTTTTTTATAATAACTAGTTTGCAACCCGTGCATACGCACGGGTTGTTTGTAAAAATTTTCGCATGTATGTTTATTTGATTTGTAAAGTAGGAATAAAATGAAAACTAATGTACAAATTAAAATAGATTAAAGATTGATAATATATTTACATAGTAGATAAATTGTTTTAAAAAGTAAGAAATATAAACATGACCATCATAAAGTGAAGTAGTAGTTTAACATTCTAAATTTATTCAGTGTCACTATCATTCCAGTTTTTCCTGTGTCGGATGATAATTTCTCATATTTTATCACGCCTATAATAGAAAGAGACCTCATCACCGTGAGAGAAATTATTGTTGGCAAGGAATTCATACCATGGTTGTACTACGTATCTATGGCCAAATTTTCTAAGTATCGTCAAGGAGGAGAACATTCCACTGCAGTGGAGGTCCAAATTTTCTAAGTATCGTCATGTGTTGGCAGCAGGCATTAACATGTGTAATGGCACAATTTGGGAGCCTTTGCAATGCGAAAAAAAGTGTTATACATAAACAACAATTTGTATAAGGAACAAAGAACAACTTTTGATGGTTACCAGCGGCTGGGGTGCAGCAAGCATTGATTGGGTGATTTTAATTGTCCAAATATGTTCTCTTGAGATCGGCCATGGTCTTCCGCAGGTCTAGTGTTCTAGTGAGGGAGAAAAATGAAGGTCGAATATGGATTTGTTGTCACAAGCCAAGAAGTTAATGGTAACAGATTCATAAATTGCTAAATCTTTCCTGTGTTCTGCAAAAAGACATAGTAACAAAAGAAAATGAAACTGTAGCAATGAAAGAACAAAAAAAAAAAAAGCAAAGAGTGGACATATAAGATTACCTTATCATTGTGGAATGGTGTTGTGAACTGCATGATTAATGGTTTTTTGTTGATTGGATATTGAATCTGCAGTTAGATAGCATGGAAAAAATAAGATAAAATATGGTAATGAAAGATAATATTTTAAAGTATGTGGACAATGACAACAACATAATAAAATCAATGAGTGTATGGTGGAATGAAGTGTATTCTATAATTAATGTTGAGAGTGATAGTCATGGTTAAGTTAGCAGGTTTTATAAAGTGTATTATGCAATTAAAGATTGAGAAGTGAGGTGGGATTGGGTTGGAATGCAGGTTTAAAAATCAGAATAGAAAAGTTATGGCAAAGGTTTAGGATTGTTTTGGTTTGGGACAGGGCAACAATATTGAAATTTGTTGCAGTATGTCTGATATTCTCATATGATGATATAGAGTAGGAACAATTATGTTGTTGTCTAACAAAACTCATGGTAGCCAACTAATACACTATCCTGTTATTGATAGAGTGATGAAGTATTGTATCAATTGTTGCATACTACGATTAATTTATATATGGTTATATCAGTTCTTGAACATCAGTTATTAATAAATTGTAGAAAAATAATGGAATATGGATTTCATATTGGGCATTCTTGTAGGTGTATATTCTATCTAATTACTATTAGAATCAATTTTATAGTACTACATTGCAGATTAATATCAATAAACAGAAAAGACAGGAAAAATAATTCCCTATTTGTTGTTTGGCAGTCAAAGGATGACAAAACTAAATTTTTAGTGCTTATTCATATGTTGTTTGTTGTTTAATTCTAAACTCAAAATTGATAATATCAATCAGCCAAAATGGATCGGTGCATGTATTGAAAAGATTGACTAATTAAAAAGTTTTGGTTTGATGTATAGAACAGAATAGCAGGACAAAATGAAAACCTAAGTATGTAGTGAAAAAAGAAAGGCACAACTTTGGAAATCTGGATGGTGAGTTTCATCACAGTGCCATGGTTACAGTTAAAATTTAAACAAAACAAAGTCAAATATAGTTAACATAATTTTAATATATATTCTAAATAATTTGAGACTTGCCTTGCTTAAAACAGATGATGAGTCTGAGCTCATCGTTGTCCCGGTTGAAGTGGAGGATGAGTCTGAACTCATGGTCGCAGTGGTCTGAGTATTGGTTTTTTTGGAAATGGAGGAGAAATGGATGGTCGGAGAAGAACCGTGGGACTAATGTAGTGGTTGTTGAAAACATGTAGCTAGTGGCACATAAATGAAATTGGGAATTGTAGAGCATTGAATGTTGGTTTAGAAGATTGGACATGGAGAGTGATCTGAATCATCATGAATGTATCTCTGGTTTTGTAGGCAGTTCAAGTGTTTTTTTTTGTTACTAAATGTCATAAATAATATTGATAAATATAAAAATGCAGGGGGAAAAATTTATCAGAAAAAAACATTGTAATTATGTATTTGGAAGAAGATATATTCAATATTAATGGTCTCAGCAAAACAATTATACATGTTCTAAATATATACTTTCATAAGATGATATTTTGTACAGTAGACATAATGATAACAATAAATTAATAATAGTGATAATAGTAATAATAATAAATTTACAATCAAGCAAAATAGATGCAATTTATAAATTGAATTCAGAAGTATAAATTGCAATAGAAAGATTTTAATGTAGAAGATGATATTATTTACCTTATAATAGAATATTTGGTGGTGGATGATATGATCTTGTATTTAGCTGCATATGAGAGCGTATTTTTAGTGATTGTTAAATAAAGCAGTATTAGGAATAAAAACTAAGAATTGGGTTAGAGGAGAAATTATATTAACCTTCCTAGATTATTGAAGACTTCTTTGAAAACTACATTGGTGGTAGAAGTCATATTTTTCTGTTCTTTATCATGGATCAAAATTTTTAAACCTTTCTTTGTTTTGACCCTTGATAATGCAACATATAATTGATCATGGCTAAAAACTTGTTTTGGCAAATAAAGTCCGATTGTGGACAGTGACTGTACCTAAGATTTGTTAATTGTCATTGCATAAGACAACATGATTGGAAATTGCCTCCTTAAAAGTTTAAAAGGCCATGGTGATTGTGAAGGGGACATGAACATTCTTGGGTTGTAAACCATATGACCTGAATTTTTGCCAGAAATGATTTCAGCCGTAATTACATGCTTTGCCAATCTTGTAGTTATTAATCTAGTGCCATTACACAGGCCTTGAGTCTGATCTAAGTTCCTTAAAAGCATTATAAAAGTTCTTATTTTAAGCTTGATAAACTGATTTGGCAGACCAGATATCATCAATGAATTGAGGAATTCAATAGTTATTGTTTGAAAATGACAGCTTTCACTAGTTTTTGATTTGTCTATAGAGTCAGAACTTAGGTATTCCATGTACTCACCTATGATAATTTCTATAGTTAGTATGGCAGTTGTAAAGTTAAAGATCTCTCCAAAACAGAGGAAACATAAAGTAGATAATAATATTAAAAAATTGGTAATTAAGCACAGTTAATTTAGATAGATGTAATATGAATTGGATTAGTGATTCTATGATTACCTGGGATTAATGATAGTATATAATCATTGACCTGTTCGACTGTTTCGTTGGTTGAAGCTAATATTGCCCTACTGTTGAAGTACTGACCATCGTTGTGATGCTGTGTTAAATCTGGGAATGTTGAGTCAACTATGGCATGGATTGAATCATCATATTGAGTTATCAACAGGTCCTCAGGGATTTCAATTGTGGAATAGCCATCATTTTCATGTCCAATAATTCCATCTCCAATGTCAAGGATCCACTTAGCAAATGCGGCAATTTCTTGTTCATTTGGTGATTGTTCATTGTTCTACAAACTCATGTTTTTTGTCAGTCTTAAGAGCTGACAGGAATCCCATAAATAAGAGGAATTGATTGTTGCATTGACAATGTCTGAGCGACTTCCCCTTGGAATGACTGGCAGTATTTGTCAAAAGTCTCCACCAAATACGATGACTTTACCTCTAAATATTTTATTTGAGTTGGGTTTAGTTTTAATTATATCTCTTAAACTTTGGTTAAGCGCTTCAAAACAAAATTTGTGAGCCATTGGTGCTTCATCCCAAATAATTAGGCTTGTTTGATTTACCAATTCAGCTAATTCACTTCCTTGATGAATGTTGCATGTTGAGTCTTCAAAAATGGGTACAGGTATTTTGAATTTTGAATGCGCAGTCCTGCCGCCTGGTAACAATAGAGAAGCTATGCCACTGGAAGCAACTATAATAACAATTTGATTGTTTGCTCTCAATGAAGTTGCCAATGTTCTCCATATGAAGGTTTTTCCTGTACCTCCAAATCCATATTGGAAAAACATGCCACCTTGATTTTTGTTGACGGCTTCAATGATTTGTTTATAAATTGATGTTTTTTCATCTATAAATATGTATTAGTTTATGTTAGATGCAAAAGAAGAACAATTTAAATTTAAATTTGAAAGGTATGACACCTATCATGGATGAAAAAAGTTGCTGAAATTCTGATCTGGTATCATCCTTATTGTAATTTAGTTCTGCTAATATCAGGCTATTGGCTAGATAGGACGTGCAATCAGCATCCTGAGGATATGGCATTGAAGGATAGTCTTTAAGTGATTTTTGATTTACGTGCAACAATTGTTCAATCTCTAGCAATGCCAAATTACTCAGATGATTATCATCGATGTGTAATTCTAACACATTAGACGTTATCAGTCAAATTATGATTATGGTTGATGGGATCGCATGTAAGAATTAATCAAAACTAACCTGTATTTATTGTTGATTGGATATAATGATATGCAATGTCATCAGCTAGTCAATGCCATGTTTGGTTCCAAACTTCTTCAGGTTTATTGATGGCACCTGTTAAAAGCATCAACACAAATAATTTCCTCAAATAATTAGTTGTGCCCCAATCCTTTGCCTCTTTGATTACTTCAACGAATTCTCTATCATCTTGTAAAAACCCCATGGAAAAGCATGCTTCTCTATATGTAGGGTATTGAATATTTGTAACAGTTCTAATATCCTCAAATGAAATTGCTCCTTTGCAAGCAGTAAGCATCATCCTCAAATAAAACAATTCTCTTGTCATTGGTGGGACCCATATAAGCCTTCCAATAGTGCATCCTTTCTTTCTAAGTTGCCATGATCTAGTCTTTTGATTATATACAAACTTTGAAACGAATTCTGAATAAGTCAGATTTCTTCCTTCTGAAAAACATTTGTTGGCGTTCATCCAAGCTAAAAATTTGAAATCTGAAATGCTTGGCTTGGATAGGACATCATCAATATCATCATGGTCCTCATAAAGAACACTGTGTTGGCCTGGAAGATGGAAATATAATCTTTCAACAACAGGCTTCCTAGCATGTATTGAAAAACTAAAAATTCTCCAAGCAGCTTCACAGGGAGAAATGTACCTAGCATAAACATTAATTTAGTAAAACAATAATGGGCACATTAATTACATATGTTCAATTAATGGTACCTGCAGTCTATATATTCTTAATCTCATCGTTTTGGTTGGTAGCATTCTGGATTTCATCATTGTCATCATAAAGCATAACAGTAGTGACTCTGTCATACCCTTTGTTTATGTATTTGAATAAATATTTGATTGAAGTACTTTGATTGCACCATTCAATATTGACATGCGCTTGGTATTTTTTCAGTAACTTTGGATTATAAGGTACGATGTGTCTATTATCAATGATAACACCATTCTTTGAAATTGTACGACCATCATTTCTTTTATGATATATTGGATAACCATTTGGATCTAAAAGGGTGCGAGGTTGGAACGTTTTAGGATAAAATCTGCTACACTTTCCTTCTTTCATACATGGAGATTCAGAGCGTATAATTCCACATGGGCCATGAGCCATATGATTTTGCACCAATCTATAGAGTTATGGGTCATCTTCCTTTGAAGGTATCTCTGCTGATATAATCTGGTCTATTTCGTCTAAAGTTGGATATTTATTGTTTGGGTGCAAAAACAACAATAAATGGACACGAGGAAGTCCTCGTTTTTGGAATTCTATTGTATGCATATATGTGATTGTTGAATTATAGTATTAGCAGGAAAACAATGACATATAAATATGTAATAATTATGTTATAGGATGAGTGATGTGCCATCATTTTCTTCTATTTTCTAAACCCTTTTTGCACCATTTTAATTACTGATTGGTCTTAATTGTCAATTAATCAGACAGTTTTATTATTTGGGTTCATTTAGCTAATTTGATGTTTTTAATCTAATTTCAGGAATTAATGAAACATTGGGCTTAATCCGGATTTTGGTTATGGACTTGAAGAGGGAAAATTAAGCAGCGCTTACCTTAGTTAATTTCTAATTAGGAAATTTCGCAATTTTATTTTATGTTGTTCAGTGTTTATTTCGTTTTGGGCCAGAGTATTGTAATAGGGCCCAGTGACTTTGAGTGACTCTTTTTAAATAGCAGCCTTGGGATTCGTGCAAGGCATTCTGTTATGCTATTCATTATTCAGAGCTTTTGTTTTAGGGTTTTCATTTTTCTGCTTAATGCTACTGTTCACGTAATGCAATTTTACGTTTTCTGTTCCTAATTACAATTTCGTTCTTACTTCTTCTTCTACTCTCATTTACGTTTCTGTTTCATCTACATTTCTGTTCATTTACGTTTTTGTTCATTTACGTTTCTGCTTCATGTTTCATTTGCGTTTTCTGTTTGAATCCATGGAAGGCTAGATTTTCTGGTGTTGTTTCCTTTTGAGGACGAAACCCAACTCTCTTTGAGGTTTCGCTTGAAATGTGGTTCCCTGGCAGTTTTCCCTTCACCAGTTATCCCAAATTCGTGAATATTAATCAGTGCACGCTTCGTGTTCGATTAATTGCCTCTGAGCCTAACTTGCGTTCATGCTTAATGGACGAAGGGCTAACTGGTGTATGTGGTGCCTAATCACGTATTGACAACCCTAAGTTGATTTTCGCTTAGTAAATTGAAATAGGGTTGGATTAAGTGGTTGACTGTTAGGGATGAATTCTCCATAACCCAGGATAAGAGAATGGCTTCTGAATCAAAGGAAACAACCCGTTTTTAATATTAGTAATTTCGTATTCCAGTTTACTTGTTCTGCTCTTTAATCACAAAACAAACAAACCCCCCCCCCCCAATCGTTACTGTTACTGCAAGTATATTATGAACATTTGGTTTGTCACTGCTCGTTGGGAAACGACCTAGGATCACTTCCTAGTTACTGCATTTTCATGTTTATTTGATTCGGGTACGGCCTCGATCAATGAGCAAAAGTGAAAAGTAATAAATTGAATTGTAAGTTTATCACAAAAAGTTGTTATCAACTTACATGCCACTGCTTTTCCAAGTAGGTGATTCTTTGTTAGGTCTGAAAGCATTTCTTCATATTTCAACTTGAAAACTCGTGAGATAATGTCTGGTCTATCTGCTGGTTTCAAATTCAATGGCGCAAGTAATCTATGGATTTCTGGCCAATTTGGATTACATGTTAAAGTGATAAAAAGATTTGGGAAACCAACATGGCTGCATATCGCCATACCATCAAAGTATAGCTGATCCATGTAGCGGGGGCTGCCAACAAAGGTAGGAGGCAAAATTACTCTCTTGCGTTTATTTAAACCTTGGCTTGTCCCAGCATCCAGTGAATTTTGTAAGCAACAATACTTGTCAACTCTAAGTTTCTTTTGGTTGTTCCTGATGTAGTTGAGTCTTTCCGATTCAACCATGGTATATGCTTCAACAATGAATTTTTGAAATAGTCTTCTAGAATGAAATAAAGTTTGAGCTTCATTTCGTCTACACTGAAGTCTATAAGCAAACCACTATCTCATAGTGAGACGATTTCTCTCTCTTTTTTTGTTGCCTGGTGTTGCACGGTGAAGTATGTCAGGCCTATATCCATCTTTACCATAAGGGAAAAGCAGAGGGAATTGTAGGCCTAGATAGCTAGAGTGAAATTCATGTATTCCTGTAACTGTCCATTTTGAGTCTCAAGAATAATATCTCTTCTTGAGTTGGGATTAAAATCACCTACAATAAGTGCAGCAACTTCTGAAACAATTGGAACATTGTATGTCCGACCATCCTTTTCACGAGTAGATATCAATCTTAATGTGACATTATCGACATCACTATTTGCCAATCTATCTCTAGCCATCCTAAAACTTTTAGCATGCACATTGTGTTTATCCAGCATTTCAGCTAAACTTGAAACAATTTGCGGTTGAATTCCATCATGCTGGCTGAAAAAGGTAATCTTAGAACTGATATGTAACTGGAACAATATTTGTCATGAATGTATGATTTTTATAATTATAGAAATGAAATAATTAGTACCTGATGGCATTAATTATATTTTTAACTTCATTATCTGTGTCAAAGATATATAATTGTGCAAATTTGGATTCTTTTCCAGACATTGGTAATAAACTATCTATGCGGTGACATGGTTGACCCTTAATTCTAATTGTAGGAGGTCCTCTTGAACGGTTAATTGATTTGTCTAGTTTAATACCAGCAGAAGTAAATGAAAACATCATGTTATATGTGCGTATATTTTGTTGATAATTTCTACCATCAGCTGAATTAGGATCAAAGAGAAGTCGGTGCAGATACTAGGGTAGATTTTGTAGTAATGGAAGTTCAACTTTGTTGTCTCTACAACATAAGCTGAATCTCGAGCTTCTACTATTTTTATGCTTTGATGTTCTTTCATTATACCACATTTTTGCATTACAGTGTTTACACTGAATTAGTTGGTCACCAAGATCAGAATAGCCTGAAATTGTTTAATGACATATGGAAAGATGATGGTAACAATTGATAAGATGGATAAAAAAATATGTCAACTGATATGGTTGTGAATGATTCAGAATTATAATTCTCACCTTCAGTGTTAATTAGAGGGTCGTTGGCAGAAGATTGGTAATGTTCATTTCTAGGCGAAAAATTTAAATCAGATGCTGCATGGATTATAATTACATATGGTTATTAAATTTCAGGAATGAAAAAATGTGGAATAAAGGAGTTTGTTTGCATGGTACCTTGTGTTGATTCAGAACTTAGATCCTCTGATGAATCAGTTTTGATTGCTTATAGATAGAGAAAAATCAAAGTTAAATGGAATCAATTAATTGAAAGCAATGTATTTTACATGCAAAATGGTTGGTATAGTTTCTTACTGTGATAATTCCTAGATTGTGAAGTAGAGTCCATAATTGGCTGTGGAGGGGCCTGAGCCTGAGGTTGTCATTTTTTATCTATGATACATTTTCTGTTTATTTTGGCAATCGCTGAATTAGACTTGTCCTTGAATTGGTCTTTTTCCATGGTGTTAATGGCAATTATTGACTTGATCGAGTTATAAATTAATGAGAAAATGGCGATTAAGATCAACTAAGAAATAGTCAAGTAAATGTGGAATGCATGCGAGACATTATGAAAATAAGAGAAATGGACAGCTGAAGGCCAACAACTATAGTTCAACATTGACAACTGGGAAAATCTGCATATAGGAATGATGACACTTGCATGTAGAAGCATCGGTTGGTGAGACTGATGGGAAAGCTAATATGAAACATGTAGTGGATTTTTTGCAATCACATCTATAGTATATACCATTCAGGTTGATGTATGTTTTTTTTTCTTCGGACGATGCAAAACAAAACATGGCACAAACAGCTTAAGGAAATGCCAAATGAAAACAACTTTTCGTATATTTGAGCAATTAAGAATGTGTTTATTGCTTAATTAGACTTGTTTCTATATTGAAAATTTCCACGTTCTTAATGGCAATTGTTGTTCTTTACCAAGATGGAAATTAATTTAAAAAAATGAAACAAATTTTGAAAATAATAGAAATGCCTAGCTGAGGGGCTAAGTGTATGGTTCAACATTGACAGCTACAAAAGTTGGAGATACAAGAATAATAATAGTTGTATGTAGAGCCATGGCTTGCTGACATTTGGAAAAAATCTATTATCAAAGATCTTCTGTGTGCAGAAGTAGGGAGAATGAATTTTGGTGAACTACAAAAAAAATTATGTTGCTTTATTTGACATTATGATAAAAAAAAGTGTATCATATTTATAGTGGTTTTATTGTATCATGTACCAGTGCTCGAATGAGTGATAAATGCTATTTGTGTTAGACCGAGAAGTGCATCATATTTGCTTTTACAGATGATCGAGAATACAATTTAAATTGGAAAATAGCAACACATGAAATTAAGTATGGGGGAAAAAATTTTTGGCTCCACAGTGCAAACACACAACACGTTCTAGTGCTAAGTTAACACATGTATAGACTTTTAAGCAAGAGATTATGGAGAACTGCAACCAAGAAGCTACCATATCATGGAAAAGATATTTTCTTTAAAGGAAAAAGGGTGTAATAATTGATTGTCCTGATTTAATTGGCTTAATTAATATCAGTTACGGTCATGCTGAAATAAACCACAGTCTGGTAATAATGATTTGGTAATCGGTTTGAGAACTGATTAAAAATAAAATTCAAATTGGACAATCTTAACATCAAAGATATCTAAATAGCCAAAAGTTGATTCATGCTTTCGCATTAGGAATCTATCAGACATGTCCACCCTAACAAAATGTTAAACAGGGACAGTACAGCAAAAGAACGTCAATGTTTCAACAATTGCATGGCTTGCAAATAATAGAATCCATACAACGCAAAAAAAATGCAAGTAGCTGCATTCATTCAATTTGATCATGTCTTGCTAATTTGTTAGATGAAAGCTGGGCCAGTGAAATCTGAAAGGCTTTTGGTTCATCATGACAGTCATCAGATGTAAACCGTTTTGTAGGTGTCAATGGAAGACCCAGAAGTGGATCATGATCTGCTATGCCAGACACAAATTTGTGGAAGCAATGTCTTCCAAGGTTATTTTGATGATGCCAAAGAATCAAGAGTTAAGAAAATTCCAAAGATTCAAGAATCAAGTTTCAAGAACCAAGTTTCAAGAATCAAGATTCAAGATCAAGATTCAAGACTCAAGATTCAAGAATCAAGAGAAGACTCAATCAAGATAAGTACTAAAAAGTTTTTCAAAACATTGAGTAGCACAAGAAGTTTTCACAAAATCATTACCAAAGAGTTTTTCTCTCTGGTAATCGATTACTAGAAGGTAGTAATCGATTACCAATGTTTTAAAATGTTAAGATTTCAAATTTCAAGAGTTACAACTTATGTTTAAATAGTTTTAAAGTATTTTAAACTTGTGTAATCGATTACACAATACTTGTAATCGATTACCAGAGCTTCTAAATGTTTTAATTTTCAAAATTCAAAATGAAGAGTCACATTTGTTGATGTGTAATCGATTACACCTTAATGGTAATCGATTACCAGTGACTGATTTCGAAAAATACATTTCCAAAAGTCACAATTTTTCAAGTGACTTGTTTCTGAAGATTCTTTCAAAAGTCAACTTTTTAAGTGACTAGTTTTAAAGAAATTGCCAAGAGTCACAAGCTTTGACTTGAGTCATCAAGAGATTATAAATATGTGACCATGGCATGAGTTTCAATAATCATCAATCATCTTTGAATCATCTATCTTTCAATCTTTACAACATCATCTCTAAACTTCTTTCAATTAATCTTTCAATATCTTTTTACAGAATTTTCTGATTCATTTCTCTTTATCTTTCTGAAAGTTTTTTATCAACACTTTCTTTTCCAAGAAAAGTTCTTTGTTCAAAAACTTGTGCTATTCATCTTTTTCATTCTCTTCTCCCTTTGCCAAAATAACGAAGGACTAACCGCCTAAATTCTTTTGTGTCTCTTTTCTCCCTTACAAAAGATTCAAAGGACTAACCGCCCGAGAATTCTTTTGATTCTTCCCTTCCCCTTAAGCAAAAGATTTCAAAGGACTAACAACCTGAGATATCTTTTGTTTCCCCTTTACAAAGATTCAAAGGACTAACCGCCTGAGAATTCTTTGTCCCAACACATTGGATGGTACATCCTTTGTGGTACAAGTAGAGGGTACATCTACTTGGGGATTTTTATACTAAGAACAAGAGAGGGTACATCTCTTGTGGATCAGTTCAAGTGGAGGGTACATCCACTTGGTTTTCAAAGAGAACAAGGGAGGGTACATCCCTTATGGATCTTTGGCTTGTAAAGTATTTTACAAGGTTGAAAAGAAATCTCAAGAACAGCAGGTTGCTTGGGGATTGGATGTAGGCATGATTTGTGGCCGTATAAATCTTGTGTTTGTCTTCTTCTTCCTTACACTCTTTAATTTCCGCTGTGTACTTCTAATTATCGCTTTTACTTTTGGTTAAGTTTCTATTTTTGTTATTTACTCTCTTAACTTAGTAGTAAAAGCCTGATTGAATCTAGTAACATTAAGAATGATAGATTTTTAATTAGTTAAGACACGTTCATAATTAATGCAACCCCCTTTCTTAATTATTCCAAGGTCACTTGATCCAATAAGATTGCTGCATAACACTTACACTGATCAATAAACTAAATTTGGAATTAGAGGCGGTGGAGTTTTTAAAAAAGATTCTGTCAGCACACATAAAATATGGAAAACTCTATCACAGTGTCAACTTACAGATTCGAGTTGGGAAGGATCATCAGAGTCAAGAATAGGAGCATGAACGTTGGAACATGCCTGTATAAGATATAAGTTCAGGATAGCAGATATGAGAATAATGGGTGCAACATGCTTTAAAAACATTACCTCAGCATCAGGCAGCATGTCCACCACAACATTGATCAAATCTAAGTCATTCGAGTATCTAAGAACAACAACATTGTTAAACTTGGGTTAAACTTTGATTTTAAATGCAAGGACATAACCCAACAACTTATCAAGGGCTTGAGGAGAAATATTCAAATCAATATCACCCTCCTTGACCAAAGAAAAAAAATTCGATAATTAATACCTGTAATCAAATTTGATAGTAAACTAATAAAACATCATTCAAATGTTAAAAAGCATTGTATGATAATATGGTTAGGTACTTCTATTTTCAGCCTGTTAACTTCATTAGCTGATTGTCCAATCAGCTCAGTGCATTCACGGTCCCACATAAAAAATTTTGTGCTTTGTTCTTTGTAGGTGACCATCACCTCGACTCTATACCTGCCAATGTACATAAGTGTAAAAAAGAATGATAAATGAAGATGACAACAATGAAACATGAGTGCAATAACCTCAGCACTGGTTGATCATTATGTTTGCCACATGCACATATGAATGCGGCTGTCTCAACATCATTTTTTCTGTAGCAGTAACTACAAGCTGAATAATACCATGAATGGTTATCCGTAACAATTCTATTAATGGTGCCGATAGTAACACAAACAATTTCTTGGCAAAAAAAGATAGGCGTCAAATCCAAACCAACTGGTACAATCATCGAATAAATAACAGGACTTTAATTACAGTTCATAGACTTTGATCACCAGGACTTTTCATTAGGTTTTCTATTAAACTGAATTAACAGTTTAGATAAGTAATAGTTTTGCCTCAGAAATGTTGTTAATGTCAGAGATTGTCTTTGCTTCAGCTTTTGAAAGAAATGCATCTTTTGACGACAATTAGCTTGAACCTGAAACCTGGGAACTCCCCTGGTCACCAGCTGTGAAAACTGACTGGACCTGAATGCCTAAATCAGAAAGGCTATAGACATAGAATAAACCAAAACTGTTAGAAGAAATAATGCACACATGTAATTAAGAAAGTTTATAAATTCAGGACCAAGGTCATGACCAACAAACCTCACCCTGAATTCTTGAATTTAAAAAACAGCTTCATTGATCAATAATTTGGAGGCCCTCAACGAATTACTGACTAAGGGTGCATAAGATCCTGTATTTGTTTGTGACAAAAAAAACACATAAGATGTTATTTAATGAGCACAAGAATTCACTAATTTGACATCATGTTGTACCTTGGCCTTCTTTGATTCGTGCATGCGTCAATATAATAATGATAGGGAGATCGTTTTCAGACTGATTCAAGTAGTCTATAAACTGCAAGCAATAACTATCCCACAGAGTGCAAGACAGGATTTAGCCACTATGACAAATAAAACAAACAATAATAAGAGTAAGAGCATATAATAATTTTAAAAGACATAATTTGTCAAAAGGTCAATTGTACAATATGACCTCAAATCCTTGAGTTTGAAAACAACCCTTGTATTCTTTGATCCCACATGACGATAGACCACCTCATCCATGACACCAATAATGTATGAAGAAATTATAAAATAAAAAATGTCATCAAAAGAACTATAAATTTTGTGGACAAACTAATTGAACAAATTGTAATTGAACTTACCAACCAACAGTTTAAGTTCGAAGAGCCCAACAATGATATTGGTGAAATCAGCAAATTTATATTTCTTAAAGGGAAGATCCTCCAAATTGGATTTCCTGAGAACAGTAACTCTAGTAAAAACTAATTTATACTGGTGATCACAGATTCTAAATTGGTCGTCATTCTTCATGACTTTAAAATTATGCATTACATAAGTACAATTTTCGATCAAATCAGCCTTCCAAGATTTTAACTGATCTTGTTTACAGACAACATGGATTGTATCTCCCTGTAACAGACAAAGTATATAAGTAACTAGTTGAATGCTTAATAATGAACCAAAAAAAAAAAGACAAAGAAAACCATACATGAGAAACAGAGAAAACCATACATGAGAATCAATTATGACCATTTCTGCTTGTTCAAATCTGTTTGGAGTCCCAACAAACCAAAGATCAGTAATTCTTACAGCAACTTTAAGTGGCTCTTTTGATCCATTAATAGACTTGATGTTATCAGGAGCACGTGCCATAATTCTGCCACAATAACATGACCGATAAACTTTGAACGAAAATGCACGTGGGAGAATCAAAGAAGGTGCAGCAAGGCAGCAAAGAAATGTGGTAACAATGAGAAACAAAGCAAAAACAAACATGCATAAGAATCAGTCAAGTTGCGGACACAAGTGCATAATAAACATGCAACTCTCAGCATGAGATGAAAAAAATATATCAGAAAAAAGTACAAAAGATAAAATGTAGAACCAAAGATACATAATAGGCAAAACACATTGGAACATAATTTTTAGCCTCATTCAAGTACTCTAAGAACTGCTACCAATAATTATCCTACAGTGTGCAAGACAATATATAATAGACATGCATAGGAATCAGCCAACCTGGAGGCACAATTGTATAATAGACATGCAAGTATTAGCATGACATGAAAAAATATATAGAAACAAACAATGGTCAATGTATCACTTTATAATCAAAACATAGCCACAATTTGTCGCAAACAAAGCTGAGCACAAACTGACTCAAACACAATGATAGAAAAAATCCAGCCATGCATTGACAAAAAGCAAAAAATCTCAAAAAAACACCCACGAAAAAATGGGAAAAAAACCTTAAGGTAAAGAAGCTCAACCAAATGTCAACGGGCTAAAAAATTTAGACAGAAAAGAGGAAATTTAATTTCCAAAAATTTACAACCAAAAGAAAGACCAAAGCATTACCTTCACTCCCCGCAACCAAAGAAAACAGCGCAGCAAATCAAGCTACAAAAAACAAGCGATTTATTTTATAAAAATGTATAACCAAAAGCAAGACCAAAGATGAATGCAAGCATGCAGCAAAAGAAAGGGAAAAATAAAAGAGAAGAACCTGAAAACATCAATGCTAGCTTAACTCCCCGCAACCAAAGAGAATACCGCGGCAAACCAAATTGCAAAAGAAACCAAAATGCACTCAAAACTTAGACAGAAAGCTGGGGATTTATTATCCAGAAACTTACAACCAAAAGAAAGACGAAACATAAACTCAACCATGCAGCAAAAGAAACCGAACAACAAAGGAGAAGAACCTGGAAAAATCAATGCTTCGTTCACAAACCTAAAAATTGAAGAAAAAACAAAACAACAAGGCAACGTGAGATATAGTGGAACAAATGGACGTAGAAAGAAGACCAAACCAACACAGCGAAAGTGTCACATGGCAGAAAACAAAAGCAATACAGCAAGCCAAGTGGCAGAAAACTAAACCCAAAGCTGGAAATAATTAATTGAAGCTATAAACATATAGCGTCATATATTAATCGACAGAGAAAGAAAAGGAAAGCATTGTTTGGCGAAAGGAAGATTGACAACAGCAAAACCAATGAGGAGCTTAAAAATTCAAACAAAAAGAAAAGCAATAAGGGGCAACCAAAGAGAGTAACAACAACAATTAAGAACGAAGAAACAAAACAAACTTGTGATATTATTATTACAATAATGATCAATAACATTATTAGTATTATAATTATCATTACAATTATTATTATTATTATTATTATTATTATTATTATTATTATTATAAAAATCAGTTAAATTATTTTGTGTACTGAGCAGAACATTATCTGGAGTGGTTAAAGACAATGATAGAAAAACTGAAGATATAATTATTGAAACTTTCAAAATGATGATGCTATTTATAGTGTTTATATCATACAATAATTTGAGATTTTAAATGAAACAGGTATATATAATATTTGTGTTATTATTAGTATTATTATTACTGTTATTATTAGTATTATTATTACTGTTATTATTATTATAATCATTTTTAATTTTTTTATGATTATTATTATAATTCTAATTAGCATTATTAGTTAATTATTATTATTATTATTATTATTATTATTATTATTATTATTATTATTATTATTATTATTATTATAGAGGCTCTAGGCAAAGTTTTTTTTTTTAAAATTTCTCAACAAAAAGAAGTGTTTTTTTTTCATGTTAATTTTTTCTCAGTTTGACTTATAGTTTAACTTTCGTTTGGGATTTATCTTCTTAAAAAAAGTGTTTTTTTTCATGTTTATTTTTTCTCACTTTGGGTTATGGTTTAACTTTAGTTTGGGGTTTATCTTCTATATATTTGATAATTTCAAACATTTGAATTTGAATATGAATGCTTTGCAGGAATAATATAATCATTAGCAAGGTTGGAAAAGAAGGCATGTGGACTAAGCAAGAGAACTGGAAGTGTGATGCGGAAATGCTAATAATTCACCAAATGTACCATGTGTTAATATATAAGATGAATATTTTCCACATATGCTTTATTGTTATTAATAAATAAGATGAATAAGATCAATGAGAGTCATATTTGTTTTGTCTTGGTAAGATTTTAATTTTGTTAGCTGTGATTCATGTTTGCAATCTAACTAATAGTGATATTTGGGATTGTCAGATTGAGCTTGGCAACATAATGTGAAATTTAAGAAGATCAATATTAATACCGTATTTTTCCAACCATGTAGTTTGTATAATAAGATTAAGTTTTGAAGCTTAAAAATTATGTGTCATCTATTTTTTGTCCATGCATGCTTTTATTGTCAATAATAAATAACATGAATAAGATCAACAAGAGTCATATTTTTTTTCATCTTGGTAAGATTTTAATTTTGTTAGCTGTGATCCATCTTTGCAGCCTAACTAATAGTGGTATTTCCAATTGTCAGATTGAGGTTGGCCACCTAATGTGATATTTAAGAAGATAAATATTTATACTGAACTTTCCCAACTATATGTAGTTTGTATAATAGCATTAAGTATTCAAGCTTTTAAAACATAATATATTTAATATATAAATATCGTCTAGAACAACTACATGGATAAAACTAAGAAGATTAATATTTTAAATTTAGATAGCATTCAACATCAAAATTAACCAAACATGTTTTCTAAACTGACAAAGCAGAAATTAAAATTCAGTCACTATCACTGTCACCCCAATTTCTTTGTTTCCTAATAACTACTTCCCAAATATCGTCAAAAGGCATGTAGTAGAATGAAAGCTCGTCTCCATGAACAAAATCACCTTAAGCGAGAAACCGGTACCATGGTCGAGCAACACACTTGTCATGAAAGCCAGGGCCAACTGGAAGGACAGGCCATTGCAATGGAGGGCCGAACCTTCTTAAAATCGTCATATGAAAACCGCAAGAAGGAAGATGTATTGCTACAAGAGGTGGAAGCACCTGAACAAAAAATTTGATTGAGTTCATTTTTTTGGGGTAAAAATTTGATTATAATGTAAAAGTAGTAAATATAGATTACCAATGGTTTAGGATCACCAAGCAGGGACTGTGTGAGTTCAAGAGTCCAGACATGCATTCTAGCTGCTAGTAGGGGTCTGCCGCATGCTTGTTGTTCCAGCGGAGGAGTGAAATGGAGGTTAAAAAGCCATCTGTGTTCACACGCCATAAAGTTGATGGTTACTGACTCATAGATGCCTAAGTGTTTGAGGCCATCAGCAAAGAACAATCTTCGTTGATCCTATCTGAGTCGTATCTAGTATGAGGCTCCGTCATAGTCAAAGCGGGCAAAGTCCGGGTAGTGCGGTGGCCACTGTTCATGATAGAGTACTGGTATTTTTATATAGTCCTGCCCAAAAAATGTGGTAATGGTAAGTGTTATGCATCAGGTCAAAAGAATCAGCAGAAAAAACAATATGAGTAAAAGAGAAGTCGAATATCACCTTGTCGTTGTGGAATGCGGCAATAAATTGTAACGTGTAGTGTTGGCTCATAATGCGATTCCTCATCGGCAATAACACAGAGATGATAATTACAGTCACAACAACCATTTGGTGTGGAGAGAAGGACTTAGGCGAAAAACAAAAGCTAAGAAAATCAAAGTTGTTTACGTGGTTTACCCTGCCTGACGGTGCAGGTGATGTTATGCTCATCTTTGGGATGGTCAGAAGTTTATGGTTCTTGAGGGAAAACACTAATACATGAAAATCCACGAATGTTGTGGAGCGCCTGCGTCCTTCGGTATATATAGGGTTTTCTATGGCCTTCTCTTTTATTATATACGTTGGATTGAATATAATTGAATTTAATTGAATCACAACGGCAACATCTTACCAACCTGACCATTTGGTCAACCCTGCGTAGAAATGGAAGACCATAGCAGTTGGCAAACTCAACTGGAACTGAAAGCACGTTAAACTAAGAGAGAAAAAAAACAAATCGACGAAACAAAATAAGGAAAACAGAATTCTGCAGGTGGAGCAACCAACAGGAAACAAAGGTAACACAACAGTAAAATTGCCAAAATAAAACTTCATTTAGGCATTTGACCAAACACATACAATATACATGGCAGAAAACAAAAGCAAGCCAACAATGTACATGACCACATGTTACCTATCTTCCAATTTTCTTGATCCTATTCAAATGCCAACATAAACAACCACAAAAGTTCACAAATAAGATCATAAGGGAACAAAAACAACATTTCGTTATTGATGCTAACTTGGTTTTATCATGACCAAACAAAATAACCATAAATGCATACATATTAAATATAATTGAACCACGGCGGCAACATCTTACCAACCTAACCATTGACTCAATCCTGCCAAAAAAATGGAAGACCATAGCAGGTGGCCAACTCAACTGGAACTAAAAACTCAAAAAATTAAGAAAAAAGAAAGCAAACCAAGGAAACCATAAATGCATAGATATCCAAGTTAAATAAAATTGAACCACGGCGGCAACATCTTACCAACCTAACCATTGGATCAAGTGATCAACCCTGCGTAAAAATGGAAGACCATAGCAGCTACAAAGCTCAGCTGGAACTGAAAACAGGAAAAATCAAGGAAAAAAAACAAGCAGAGGAAGCAAAATAAGGAAAACAAAATTCTGCAGGTGGAGCAACCAACAGAAAACAAAGGCAACACAACAATAAAATGACCAAAATAAAACTTTATTTAGGCATTTGACCAAACACATAACTTAGAACCCATTTCACCAACAATCTACATGGCAGAAAACAAAAGCGAGCCAGCAAGCTAGTTGCAACATCATTTTCAGCCTCATTCAAGTACTCTAAGAACTGCAACCAATAATCATCCTACAAAGTGCAAGACAGTATATAATAGACATGCATAAGAAAAAGCATACATCTATAGGAATCAGCCAACCTGCAGGCACAACTATATAATAGATATGCAAGTGTCAGCATTACGCCAAAAAAATATAGGAACAAAAAATCGTCAATGTATCAATTTATAATCAAAACACACCCACAATTTTTAGGAAACAAATTGCAGCAGAAACTGACTGAAAGACAATGATACAAAAAATCCAACCATGCATTCAGAAAAAAAGAAAAAATCTCAGGAAAACACCAACAAAAAAAAAAAAAAAAAATATTTAAGCTAAAGAACCCCTTTCAAATGTCAACTGCATCAAAAGTTAGACAGAAAACAGGGGATTTATTTCCCAAAATTGTACAACCAAAAGGAAGACCAAACCAAAGTTGATGCCTATGTGAAAAGGTATTACCTTCACTCGCCACAACCAAAGAGAACATCGTACCAAACTAAACTGCAAAACAAATGGAAACGACCTCAAATAGAAAAGCAAAGTAAGGAAAAATCCAAAAAGCACACGTAATAAACCACAAAACAGAGGAAATAAAAGGACACTACAAGCATGCAGCAAAAGAAACCCAAAAACAAAGGAGAACAACTTGGAGAAAAGCCCAGCAAATCAACTGATACAAACCGTGCATGAAAATGGAAATCCATAGCAGCTGGCAAACTCAATTGGAACTGAAAACAACAAAAATTAAGAAAAAAGAAAGCAAACAGACCAAGCAAAATAAGGAAAACAGAAGAAACAAATAAGTAGTTGTTAAAGAATTAAAGCATGCATGGATCCAGACACAGGAAGCATTAATGCAAATGAGAGGAAGAAAGAGAAATAATGGAGCAACAAGGAAGCATTCACGCAAATGTGCCTCTGGATTCAGCACGTGGAGCAAACAACAAAAAACAAAGACAACACAACAAAAACAAAGACAGCACAACAAGCCAGGTGACAGGAGATTAAGCCCAAAGCTGGAGGGGTAAAATCACCAAAAAACCAGCAAAAGTGTCACATGTCAAGCTCTCAGCCATGAACATTTTAGGGTTTTCTACGACCTTCTCTTTTATTATATACCTTGGATGATTTTTTGAAAGTTAAGAGAGTATTATATTATATCCATGTATGAAAAAGTATCATAAGAAATTTATTAGCTAAAATTCACAAGCTAAAAAGTAATAATGATTATGCTAAAAAGTAGTAGTTGTCAAGAGTAAATATAAGACGTGTATATTCAAATACACTCTTTTTACCTAAAAATTCAAGTATACTCATAAAAAATGTGGTAACTATATAAAATATGTGAAGTTAGCTTCATGAAATTTTACTTGCAGATGTATAAATCTAAACATTAATCATGATCAAAAGAGAAAGAAATAAATAATGAAAACTTTTTTTTTTCAAAACTTTATGATTTAAAATTAAAAAAAAGTTAATTTTGAAATAAATGTTCACATTGCTTTAAAGTATATAATTATTATTTACTTTAGAAATATCAAAACTCTATATCATTACATTTATTCCTATATATAAGAAATAAATAGTATTATTTTTTTTCTAATTACAAGAAATATATGACCACTTAAAAATGTATTTATTTCTCATTTCCTTTAATACCCTTACTTTACTGTGAACTCTATTAATGAGATATTATCATTTCCTATAAAAGTGGATGTAATTATTAAACTATTAACAATATTGATTAAAATGAATTAATTTAACTATTTTTATTAATCTTGATGAATTAAGTACTTGTTTTTTATATATAAAAACAAAAATAGTATTGTTAATTATTAATACTAACAATATTTAATTTAAACATTTTAATAATAGTATTTGCCACATTATTGTGAAGAAATCTATGTCTATTTTTATGATTAGACAAATCACATTAGATACTAAAATAATTCCAAATAAGCATACTAAAATAATGTTAGAGAGAATTTTTATTTTTATTTTTTATCACACTCTTTGGTAATTGTCTATGCCTATTTTTCACTTAGACAAATTATAGTGGGTGAATAACAAATGTCAAATATTATGCTTCAATTTTATTATGTATTAATCTTGATGTGATTTTGCATATTTCAAAGATATTCTTTGTAAATATAAATCAATTGTTCATTTCCATTGAAACATTCATGATAAAATTATAGTGTTAGTTTGATACATAAAAATAAAATTCAAGTAAAATTTGTCACACTTTTTATCAATTGTCTATGCTTATTTTACACTTGGACAAATCACATGGAATGAATATCAACGGTTAAATACTATGCTTGATATACTAATCATGTCATTATTTTTCATATTTCAAATAAATGTTGCTCAATATAGTTAATTTCTATTAAATAAAGTTAATCACATTTAAGATAAAATTGTGGCATTAATTAGATAAAAAAAATTCATGTATAATTTATCACTCTTTGACAATTGTTTATGTCTATTTTCAAATTTGGATAATCTCATTGAGTGAATAATACATATTAAATAAATGATTTAATTTTATTATGTATGTTTATGTACAAGTTAAATATTACACTTGTATTATTAATTCTAGTATGATTTTTCATATTTCAAATATTTTCTTGGTAAAATTGTTGCAATAAATAAAAGTAAGTACATTTAAGATAAAATTAGGCATTGGTTAGATTAAAAAAAAAAACAAATAAAAGTTGCCATTTTCTTTAACAAACATAAATTTTTTTGTTGATCATGCTATTGATACCAAGTTGTCCCCATCAAAAGTGGTGACAAATCTTTGTCAAGGACCCTAAGCACACGCAAGGTGCGCTTCTTCTGGAAACACAATTTATTTTATACCCAAGGACCAACCAACATTCAAACTTTGGATCACTTGATTAAGACAATTGTTGTTAGTTTTTTAACAAACATCTATGCCCATTATTAGAGTTAAATAAAAAAATCTAGCTATAGTATTATCGTATTATTATACTTACTTAATTATTCTCTTTCCAAACATTAATAAGAAACAATTAAGGGGGTTATAGAATTAAGAAAAGGATAATTTAGGAATGATAATATAAATAATTAACATATTTAATGTGATTAATTAAATTAATTATTTTTTCAAGGGACATGAATTAATTGAAATAGTCTTATACACCATCTGTTCCTAATTATAAGAACATTTCAATTAATTCACACACCTAAAAAATAGTTAATTTAGTTAATCACATTAAATTTATCAATTAATTATACTATCATTGTAAAATTACCATTTTTTTAATCTTTTTATTCACTTAATTATTTTCATTAATGTTTAGAGAGAGAATAATTAAATAAAGATATATAAAAAAAAATTAATGTATCTAAAAATGAAAAAATGATCTTATAAAAATAAACCAACAAATTTTAAAAAGAATCTTATAATCACACATGAATGTAATAATTATTGTGAATGAAAAAACATCCTGAAGTATTATATCTTAATGTTAATGTGGTAGTACGTGTCTTAATAAACATCATTTTTTGTCCATATGTAATAAAATAAAAAGTAAATAGTTATTTTTGTCTGCAATGTGTTAATAAATTCATTTCAAAAGATGAAAATTCAAATTTTAGTCTCTAAAAGTAAAAAAAAATGTTACAAATCTATTCATTTATTAACTTCTATCCGTTATCGTTCATGAAAGAGTTTACGTGGTATATTCAGGAACGAGTTTGTCAGCGTTCTACACATTCAAGGACAAAAATGGATATTTATCCAAAATATAATTTAATCTTCATCTTCTCCCCTTTTTTAATCTTTGCAAGCATAACATTACAATAAACACTACAAAAAAATAGGAAAAAAGTTAGAACAAACATAATAATAAACATAACATTGATTAATAAATATAATTTATCTATTATTATAAAATTTTTATTGTAACAACATTAGGTAGTGAAAAAAAAGTTGTGTCTCATTTTTTTGTAAGGATTAACTTAATAACTATGCATTTTGTTTGAGTTTCATATTTTTGATAAGGTATTGTCACATTACAAATTTTAGAACAATAAACATATTATACTTATTAATCAATATTACGCTTATTGTTATGTTTGTTCTAACTTATACTTGTTTTCTTATTTTTCTTAAGTGTTTATTTTAATGTTATACTTGTAACGATTAAAAAAAAAAGAAAGATGAATATTAAATTATATTTTAGATAAATAATCATTTTGTCCCTGAATGTGTCACGTAGACTTTTTCACATACGCTAACGGACCAAGTTAATGCATTGATAGTTTTGTACTTTTCCAGAAATTAAAATTAAAATTTTTATTTTTTAACAACGAATTTATTAATATTTTACACATTTAAAAATAAAAATAATTATTTATCCTAAAATAAAATAACAATAATTACATGTTGTGGGTAACGTGCATTTTCTGCAGGTATCATTATTCTTCTTCCTTCTTCTTAGAAAACACTGGAACATTACAAAATACAAACCCATCTTTTTGTTCATTTATTTTGGTCTAAGATGTGACACGATGATTTTTTTTTTTTAATCAGCAATAGCAATTTCATTAAAAGCCCTAGAAGAGCAAGGAACAAAATACATATACACATGGCTGATCGTTGCAGCCCCTCCAGAATAAACAACACCAACCTCCACAATCTCCCGCCCCTGTAGCATGATAAATTGATGTAGATTGAAAATTTTGAATTTAATCATTCTATATGTAAAATGTGTAATAGTTTAACTCTTTTGTTAAATTATTTTATTATTATGTTATAATATTTAATCATCAATTTAATAATAAATTATATATTAAAAAATTAATAAAAATTAATTTATTATATTATTTATATACTTTAAAATTGAATTCGATATTTTATCTTTTAAAAAACACACATCTATTCGTTTCACATTTTCAGACAAAATGAATGAATATTTTATCCTTTATTTATTCCAAAAATGTGAAGTAAAGGTGACACGTGCGCGGCGTGATGTCATAGTGCTGGCTCTAAGAAACATCGAAGGGTCGCTTTCACCTGTCGTTGATTGAAATGTGGTGACATTACACTCTCCTCACCCGAATCGACACGTGGCACCCTGCCACAGTACAACACGTGTCATTCCCACGTACACCAGTCCTTTTGCTTGTCCTTTTCTTTTCAGACCCTTTTTTCTTATCGCCTTTTTCTTTTTCTATTTTTTATTTATGAAAAATTAAGTGGTAGGTGGGGCCCGCCTCATCATGACTGTGTGCTTGGGACCATGTGACGTGTCTTGTGTTCTTAGTGCTTCACTGCTTCACCCGGTCACCCACCTCCACTATGCTCTACCTCGTTGACCTGCGCACTTTGGGGTTCGAGGTTTTCTCTTTTTTGTTTGACCCTGTTTTATGGTCAATGGTAATATTGATTAATGAGTCCTTTCATAGTTTCATTGTTTAACAAAGTTAAGTTGTAATTTTGGTATATTATAAATCTAAATTTGCAAATTTAATTTTTTTATTTTTAAATTAAAATATTTATTTTTTCTATTTTTTAAATAAATAGTTTTAGTTCTTTCATTAATTAATCATTTAAAATTAAACGTTAATTTTGATATGATATATTGATATTGATATAATACTTATGCAAGTTATTTTTTTTTAATTTTGATTGTGTATTAATATTATTACAATGCTTATTTAAGTTATTAACATGATAAATATGTAACAACGAGTTAAATGAAATAAAAAATAAAAAAACTTAAGTTAAACTCATGTTCTTTTACCTAAAAACAAAACACTAAACTCTGAAATCAGTTATTTTGTTTAATTAATTTTATAAATAGTAATTTACATATATCATTAGTCAATCCTTATTAATTTTTTTTCAAATATAAAAATTTATAAATTAAATTAAAATATTTAATATTTAATTTTATGTGTATTTATTATTATTGTAAAATTTTATTTTAATATAAATTAACAAAATTGTTCTTATTTTATTATAATCTTTTTATAAAAATACTAAACCTAATATATAGATTATTTTAAAAAAATATTTTAAGTAATTTATACAAATTATGTAAATTTAAAATAACATTTAAATGATATAAAATATTTTTTTCATTAATTTTATAGTTAAAATAAAAATTGTATTATTTATACTTAAAAATAAATGTAGATAATTTTGATGAATTACATAAAATAATTTACATATTAACTGATCTAATTTTCTCTATTTATATAATTGGCATTAAAAAAATTATTTATGAAATAATTTTTTACAGTTAAAACAAAAATATTAACATGTAAGTTTCCTAAAAAATTAAATATCAAAATTTTATTAATTTATATAATTAGAATAAAAGAAGTTTAAAATAAATTTACATAATTTGTATGATTTACATATTAATTGATGCAAAAAATATTGATTTATATAATTATAATAAAAGTAATTTGTATATTAAAATAAATTTACAAAATAATTTATATATTAATTTATGAAATTTAATTATAAATTAATAAAAGTAAAATAAAAATATGTAAACTATTCAAAATTAAAAAATAATATAAAATAAAACTAAAAAGATTTATATATTAAATATTTTTAATATATAAATCTTATGACCTTAAAGCACAAAGAGTTGGGTGACCCTAGCTTGCATTGGTGCCCTCCCTTAGATGTTTGCTTGAAGGTGAATGCGGATGGGAGTTGGAACCGGAGGCTTGGTGCTATGGGCCTCGGATGTTGTGAAAGACTTGGTTGGTTGAGAATGATCTTGAGGTTGTAGAGAATGATCAACATGTTGTTACTACAAGTGAAATTGAATTCAATTTAAATCTCTTGAATAAAGTTTTAGGTTCAAATTTTATGAATAGATGAAAAAAAAGTAATAACATAGGAAAGATCCATTAAATGTGTTTAATAAGATTTTTTAAATAAAAATTAATCATTCATATTGATATTGATAATAAGTACTTCATGCCAATAGCATAATTATATGATAAATTAAAACAATTGGAAAGAAAAAATGAAGTAAATTTTTTAATTATTTTACACACTTAGTTTTTAAAAAATAATATAGGACATATTCAAAGAAAAAAATTAAAAAATTATAAAGTAATTTATATGCATAAATCATAATGAAAAATTAAAAATAATATTAATATAAATAACATATATACCAAGTATATTTATAAAAAAATACTCTTTATTTTTGGAATATGAACAACTAAAAATATATTCCAATTAAAAACCAAAGAAACCAAAATCGTGGATTTAGAAATTTAATGGACTAAAATTATAATTTAGATTTTATTGATGTTATACTAGAATATATAATAGTTACAAAAGTCCAAACACGTGACCATCATGTAATTTTGTAACTATTTTTATTTTTAATTATGTCAGAAAATAAAAATAAAATAAATCTAACATTTATCATTCTCAATTTCATGAAGTATAATATTAAAATAATAAATTAAATATTATAAATAGTAGAATGGCTAAAATAAATTAGTGTAACATAAAAAATGTATAGGAGGAATGAATGAAAAAAAAATTAATGTTTTATTTAAAAAGAGTAATAGTAAATTAGTAAATGTTTAAGGATTAAAAATAAATAAAATATAAAAATTAAGAAGCTAGTGTTTTTAAAAAAATATTATTTTAATTAAAATTTTAAAAAATATTAAAAATGATTAAAAAAACTTTTTTTTATCATAGAGTCAAATAAGTTTTCTTTATTAACTAAAAAGAGTTAAAAATTAATTGAAATGATTTGATGAAGATATCTTTAATTGGAAAGAGAACATGAAGTAAACTTCTTAATTATTTTATACATTTATTTAAAAATTAACAATGAAGGACATATTCAAATTAAAAAGCTAATAATGAAGGTTATACTCATATTGAAAAATTGAACAAATAAAAATATATTTTTGGAATATGAACAACTAAAAATATATTATTAGAACAAATAAATTTATTACTTAATGTAGTTAGATGATAAAAAGATAATACGTGTAATTATAAATAAATTTATTAGAGTATTGCTTCAAAAAGAATTATGAGAGTAAAAGAAATTGATAACATGGTTCTCTAGTTAGTCAAACAAATTTATTCATCAATTAAAACAATTTGAAAGAGACAATAAAGTACATAACAATGAAGGACATATTTAAATTGAAAATTAATAATGAAATTCATATGGAAAACTGAATATAATTTTAATACAAATATTACATTGAGCCTTTTAAAAGCCAGACAAAATATTGTAGGATTGATGATATTGTAGGATTGATGATATTTCTAAATTTTGAAGTATTTTCTTTATTTTCGGAACATGAACAAGTAGAAATATATTATAAAAAATCCTTATTCGATAGAATTAGAATTGATTAATTTGAATGATAAATTAATAATAAAAGTAAATAAAAATAAATACGTTAGAAAAAATTAAAAGTAAGTTAAATTAATTTTTAGTCCTCTAATTTATTTTTTAGATTCAATTTATTCTTCTAGTTGTTTTTGGGTTTAATTTGGTCCCTAAATTTTTAATTCAATTCATTTTGATCCTTCTATCCAAATGATCAGAAATCATATTTTGTGACAGTTCAAAATCGTCACTAAGTGATTTTAAACCGTCACAAAATACATATTTTTTTTAAAAAATGAATTGATTTTAAAAATTAGAGGATCAAATTGAATAAAAAAAAATTAAATGATCAAATTGAAACAATTTTAAAAATTAGAGGACCATATTAAACCTAAAATAAATTTAAAGATCAAATTGAATTTAAATAATATATTAGAGGATTAAAAGATTAATTTAACCTTAACCCTGTGTTTGGATGGAGCAATTTTCTAGCTTCAATCAGAGCTATTTCTTAACCGCATTAGCTAGGTTTTTTAGTTGATGTTGGCTAGGTTTTTTAGTTGATGTTGGCTAGGTTTTTTTCTGCTAACATCAACTAGGTATTTTTGACCAACATCGGGCATGACTATTTTTAATCGACATCGACTAGGTTTTTATAGTCGATATCTACTAGAGTTTTTTCAATCGACATCGGCCAGAGCTATTTTTTAGCCAACATCAACCAAAATTATTTTATATCCGATATTGGATAAGGTTTTTTGTTCGACATTGGTCAAGGCTATTTTTTTTAGCCAACTTCGACTAGGGATTTTTCAGCCAATGTTGACCAATGATGTTTTTCGGCCGACATCGGGTATGTTTTATTGGTCGGCATCGACTAAGCTATTTTTTAGTTGATATTGGGTAGATTTTTTTGTCAACGCCTACTAGGATATTTTAGGTCGACGTTGGCTAAAAATAGCCTTGGTCAATGTCGTTCGAAAAGACCCTAGCCTGTGTTGGCAAAAAAAATCCTAGTCGACGTTGGTAAAAAAAATCTAGCTAAAAAATAGATTCAACCAACGTTAGCCAAAAATTAATCCTGCCTGACGTCAGCTGACAAATATTCCCGACATACTTTGACAAAAAAATCCTATTTGATGTCGACTGAAAAATAACCTTTGTTAATGTTAGTTTAAAAATATCATTGATTGTGATCAACCAAAACAACCATAGTTAAAATGATCAACATTTTATATTTATAAATTATTAAAAATTAAAAATATTTTTTAATTAATATTTCAAAATTAAATTGTGTTTATTTTCTATAAAGTTTAATATTCAAATTTCATCTATTTAAAATATAAAATTAAAATTTTGTATATGGAGGAAATTGAATTGCCCTATCCAAACAAAGAATTTAAAATGAAAGAAATTTGAATTAATTTATCCAAATAAAGCATTTGAAAAATAAAGAAAATTAAAATCAAAACAATTCAAATTCTAAGTATTTCAAATTTCTTTGAAATTTTAAAATTCCTTATCCAAACACAAGGTAAAGGAAAAATAGAGAAAGAGAAATTTTCAATAATAATACCAAAAAATCATAATTTTCGAGGATCCCATAGAATTTCTCTTTACTCATTATGAATCTAGCTCGTAGACAATTTCATAGATACTTCGTTGAATGGAAGGGGGGCACATATAAAGCTCGAAGATACGTGTGCGTTGGCATCTTATCAAACCCATGTACCTAAAGGTGGTGGTAACTATAAACAAATGAGACATCTGAATTATGTAAAACTCAATCCCTTAACCACAACAATTGCAACTGGTGCAAGAAAGGTCTTGTGAACAATAAGAAGGACAAGAAAAACAATGAAACCAATTGCAACAATCGTCGCTTGAGTTGGAAGCCACTTCGGGTTCTTGTTTAGATTGGAAACAACTGCAAGAACTGGCAATAGAGTCACTAATTACTTTTGAATCTTGTTTATCTGATTGTTGTAGAGGAATATCCATCTTCATAGAATCATTTGTTTCTGCTCCTGTCAAACTATAATAATTCCAAAGAGGTCCAAATTAATGTGCATGTACAGTTTGAGCTGAAACTCACAAAACTTATAGAGATCTCAAGAAAATTATAAAGTCTTTAAGCATGTGCAAACATCAAAACAAATAACAAGGACATACTTATGATCAAAAGGGGAAGGAATAAATAGGGTAAATTGAATGTAAAAGGAACCATATAGCAAAAACCAAAGAACATCTTTAAGTTATTTAACTTGATGACTAAATAATAAATGTGATATAGGTGAAGACGAGAAAACATACATTGGGGAGGTGCGATGACGATATTTTGCACGATTACAATTCCAACAGGAAGAGAACCCCCAACAACAATTTGAACATTCGCAATTTGACCATAAATGGCAGAACACCCATCTACAATTATAGAAGTAGGCCAATTTTCGTTTTTGCTTCTTTCTGCAATGCATAAAAAAGGATATTCATCACTAACTGGATTTAGCTCTGAGATTTTATATATCTATAGATGGATGCCCTTGTAAGTTACCATACTAAGAGTGAACATTTGCTTGTCTATAAATTAGTTGTAAAGGACAGGTGCAAAAGCTAGTTATAAATAAATATAAGTATTTCCTAGTTAGGGCCACTCCGACAACAGATAAAACTTAAAACAAATTTTAAGAAAAATATTTTCCTGAGAAAATTATATATTGAATCTTTTTATCAACATATGTAACATTTTTTCTAATAAATGTGACCTAAAGAAAATATATTTTTGTTGATAAGCCTAAAGTTTGTCTTTAATTGTTATATTCTTGGACTGACGTTGATCCTCATGGAATAAGCATATTTGCTAACTCATTTCATATTTCTAACATTTTATTGACATGTAGTATATTTAATGCATATGATTAAAAGAGTAAAGACAAATAAACTCACTTTGGGAAAGCAATAGAGGACATGCCGATGTCGCTACTATGAGAAAGAATTGACACATTGGACTTGGATGACTCGTAACTTGTGGTTTGATGTGAAGTGTTTATTTCGTTATCGCCTTCACTGAGACTTTCTCCTTCCAACTTCAAAGATCCATATGATGTTTCCGTTGTTTGCAGGTTCTCTACATCAACACTCTTTACGACAGTGCTTATCTCCTCTAGTATAACTGAAGGGGCGCGATTATTCAACTCTCCAGATTTGGTCAATTCCCCCGAAAGGCCTAATTCAGCATACATAAGTGCATTTTCTCTGGTAAAACTAGGTTGCCCTATTTGAATACTAAACAATGAATCATTAGAAGCAATACTCCATTCTAATGGATTATTAGTATTTGCTTCAAAGATTGAAGATGGAACAATAGAAGCATCATATCTTCCAGATCGATTCATCACTTGGATAGGAGGACTAGAAGTTGGTGACATATCCTTTTGGTTGTGACTCAAATCATAAACTTGATATGTTGATGTTGTACCTAGAAGGTTGTTGTCAACTTCAGATTTGTAAGAGCTACCACTACTGTTGCTAGAAACATAATCTTTTCCAGACTTGGTACACTTAAATGCTTCCTCAATTCTAAAGAAATTATCCGAGGATGATTCTGACGAAGAGGAAGAACTTGTCCTTCTAGATGAGGGAGGTATGCTTTTAGTGCCATTGATATGTGTGGTAGAGTGAATATTATTCTTACCATGCTCACCTTTACTGACGATGACATCTGTTTGGCCTTCTGAATGACTGTTGCTTCCACTTTCACAGCTTAAATCTTTACTTCTTTGATGGTGATCGCAAGTTTTTGATTTTTTGTTTGCTTTCTTGTCTTTTATGGTATGATCAAATGTCTCTCCATGCATTTGAACACTTGGTGCTTCTCTTCCTAGATTTTTTTTCGCTTTCTTTTCTTTTATGCTATCATCAAATGTCTCTTCATGCATTTGAACATTTGCTGATTCTCTTCCCACACGAGTTTTTGAATGTTTAGAACTTAGTTGTCTATATCCTAAATCCTTTACAAATTTTACTTGAGTACTTGACTTTGCATCATACTATATCTCCACATTTCAGTGATAGGAAACTGAAATGTAAACTTGCAGTATATTTCCACGTTAATTGCATGAGTGAGGGGCTTTAAAGCTTTTCTTTTCTGGAAAAAAAGATATATTACAAAAAGAGAACAAAGAATATAAGGTGTTTTATGATTAATAAATGTCACATGGTTATTAATAATTTATGAGTAAATAATGAATTCTATGACACGTAGAACATTGAGAAAATGGAATTTTATATTTAGCCTAACGCATAGAGAACAAACAAGACCTTAAGAATAATATATATCTCTGCAGCCTAGTGTTAAATCTTAATGTTTTCATAGCATATCAACAAACAATATATGGGAGATTTTTACGAGTAGATCCACCCTTGAATTAAGGATTAAGAGTCACATTAACAAAACACCTTGAACATCTAGAAGTTGATGCGAATTCTATAGCTTTAAAAGTTATATGAGGATTTAAAAAGTGGTCCACACTTGCAATTTTGGTCACATGGTTTTTGGGTTTCCGCGACAGCAATGCAATGGCATCAGCCGTATTTACTTGCAATTTTCCGCAATATTATGGATTGCAACAAAACTATGACCGCAACTTGAATCCTTAATCCCATTAACCCACTAACCATTTGCAATATACATTTCAATGATTCAAGAACATAAAATGCAATCAAATATTTATCATTCCATTATGTTACCTTCTGGTTTCATTTCTCACATTAGTCCTACTCAAAATGAAATGTGTTAAATTTTAGATACCCCTTTTCAAAATTCTTTCTCCCCCTAATATGTATGCTGATTCATTCATGTGTAAAAATAAAATTAAACACAAAATCCCAACATAAAATACGATAAAAACATGTAAACAAAATGCAAGAACAAAACACGAAACATAAAAAATTTAGAATTTACGTCAAAATTTTAAAAAATGAAAAAAATCACGGATTAAATATTAAGCAGGTTTGATTGTCTGGATAAAAAATATACCTGAAAAATCATGCGACCGCGAAAAAAGTTTGTGTCTAGAAATTTGTGCTTGCTGTTTGGTGTTGACGATTGCAGTTAGCAGCAAAAGGGTGGTTGAATTTCAAAGGTGGTGGCAAAGAGAGGAATTGAAATTGGGGAACAAAAAGCGAAATGAAACTAGAAATTAGGGTTTTGTCAGAGAATTAAGTGATGAGATGTGTTGCGACATTATAGGAATCGAAGGTTTTGATTCCATTCTGTGAACAACTAATTATATGCTTGTTTCACGCCAAATCTCCAACTAATCGTATTTGACAACTAAACGCGTGTCAGGTAATTTCCAGCTTATGTAAGATACTAGTTTTCTACCTATGTACGAAACTTATTTTAATTTTAATTTCATTTTTAACTATAGAAAATATTAAAAGGATTGACATGCAATAATATAAAAAAAAATCTCAAATAAGATAAAAACATAACATATATATAAATTGTATAAATTACATTAATTATATTTTTTGGAATACTTTTTTATATACTATTGTTTTTGTTAAAAAAATTTGATTTACTTAATTACAAATCATAATGTTTAAGTAATATTTATTCTATTAACTATGAAAAATTAAAGTTATTTGTAATACAATAAAGTATAAAAAGCATAAATAAAAGATTATATATATATATATATATATATATATATATATATATATATATATATATATATATAAAATAAATTGTATCATATAATGTTTTGTGAAACACTTCATTGTGTATAATTTTTTTTTTCTGTACCTGCCACTTAAAAAATCAACGATCAACTCATTTGATTGAATACCTATATTACCGTCAATTTCTCCATCAATGTATGCAAAAATAATTATATTTTCTTCTAAAACTTAAATCTCTTACTATGTAAAAACTAAAAATATTATTGAGTTATATTTGTACAATGCATTAAATATTTAGAAATATTTTATCTATGATGTTAGTGAAGAAATAATTTAAAAGTATTTCGCAATTAAAATATATTTAGTGATTCAATTACACATGTACTTTTTTTATAAAATAAAATGCCCCATTTAAAATATTACACGAAGAGGATCTATAAATTACAATTATACATTATTTGTTCAAAAAACTAAATCAGATATATTTTTTTAAACAAAATTATATATATAAATCATAATAAATAATGATTTTTAATTATAATATCCTAAAATATTAAATATTATCAAAACACTTATCAAATGGGACAATTTAAAATATTGAAAAATTCAATGACTCATAAAGTCTGTTTTATCAATTTTATTATTTTATATAAAAATTATTTCCCATCAAATTGTATATATTAAATTTATTAATGGTAAAAGAACATATAAAATTTTATTTTAAAATTATTAAAGTACATATCACTTTATAAACCATTGTATCTGAATTAATTTTATCATATTATCTACCTGATTGAACATTATATTTTAAGTATTGTTATTATATCGTCTACTTAATTATTTCTAATTGTAAATGAAGAAAATTGTAACTTTGTACAAATTATACTTTCAATATTAGAAATTCAAGCGTTGTTAATTTAAGAATAACTTTACTTGAGTGTCGCTTCGAACCCAAGGACTATTTTCTTAATTTTGTCAAAAAAATGTTTTCTTAATTATTATATAAGAATTGTAGAATAAAGAGAAGATAGAGATATGAAGAGTGAATGATTTTATTTTGTCTTTTATAAGCAAACATTACATAGTAATAATCAAATGATCATAAAAGAGAGAAACCCAACGGTTGTAACCTATATTCTAATGATAAAGATTATTATTAACCATTAAAAGAACAATTACAAAGGTTATGGAATATAGAAAGCCAACAAATTCTTCCTTAAACTGAAAGTTTGCAAACTATCAGTTTAATGAGATTCATTAAGCTTGCAGACTCCAAGCAAATTCCTTAGCTTCTGAAATGCAGACAACTTCAATGGTTTGGTCATGATGTCAACAATATGCTCTTCACTCTTGTAGTAGATAAGATCAATAATTTCTTCATTTGATAGGTTCCTTAAAAAATGAAATCTCACATCTATGTGCTTGCTTCTTCCATGCATAATAGGATTCTTTGACAACTTTATGGTGGAACTATTATCACAATAGATGAGAGTTGGACCTTGTTGCTTGAAGTGAACTTCTTCAAGAATATTCCTTAGCCAAATTGCTTGGCAAGCACATGTTGAAGTTGCTATAAATTTTGCTTCTGTTGTGGATAAAGTGATAATGGGTTGCTTCCGTGATGACCAAGAGATCGCTGTTGACCCCATCATAAAAACATAGCCAGAAGTACTTTTCCTGTCATCTGAATCTCCAGCATAATCACTATCAGTGAATCCCAACAAATTGAATTTTTCACCTCTCTTATAAAACAGTTCAAATTCTCTTGTTCCTTGCAAGTAGCGAATGATTCTTTTAGCAGCAAGTAAATGCATTTCTGTAGGATTCTCCATGTACATGCTAATCAAACTTACAAAATACATTATATCAGGCCTAGTTGCAGTTAGATACATTAAGCTTCCCACAATCTGTTTATAAAGTGTACTGTTTATTTTCTTCCCTTCAGGATCTTTGTGCAACTTGAAACCACACTCAACTGGAGTGTATACAGAATTGCAATTATGCATCTGAAATCTGTCCAAAATATCTCTCACATATTTCTTTCGAGAAAGAAAAATTCCAACATCTGATTGCACTATTTCTATACCCAAAAAGTAATGCATCATGCCAAGATGAGTCATTTCGAACTCATTCATCATAGACTTCTTGAATTCATCAAACATGAGAGTACAATTTCCAGTAAATATAAGATCATCAACATATAAACATACTATGAGCATTTTTCCTTTTTCATCATATTTAATAAACAATGAATGCTCATAGGGGCATTTTGTAAAACCAACTTTTATGAAATAAGACTCAATGTGACTATACAAAGCTCGAGAGACTTGTTTTAGTCCATAAAGAACCTTTTTTAATTTGTAAACTTTGTGCTCATTTCCAATTTTCACATAACCAGGGGGTTGATAAATAAATACCTATTCCTCCAAATAACCATGTAAGAATGCTGACTTTACATCTAGTTGAAATATAGGCCATGCATTTTGTGCTGCTAGTGCAACTACTAACCTGATTGTATCATGTCTTGCAACTAGTGAAAACACTTCTGTGCAGTCAACCCCATACTGTTGCTTGTAACCCTTGGCCACCAAGCATGCCTTATATTTATCCACTTCACCATTTTCTTTCAATTTTTTTTTTGAAAACCCATTTCACTCCTATGGTATTATGTCCATTTGGAAGATCACACAACTCCCAAGTATCATTTCTTTCAATGGAATCAATTTCATCATCCATCACTTTTCTCCATTTTTCTTCTTTGACAACACTTTCAAAAGTTGTAGGGTCACAATCTGAAAACAAAGCAAAATGAGTAATGGGATCTTCGATTCCTGTTACCTCATAATCAGACATCCATGCAAGCCTTCTTCTTGCTCGTTGAGGTCTTTCATCTTTAACTATGATTGCTGGAATTCGTTGTTCTTCTAGCTACATTGTTTGCAACTCTTCATTTTCATTATCTTCATCAAAGTTTGCAAGAATTTGCTTTGTTTCATCTATATTATTTTCCCAAAATCTTTCTTCATCAAAAACAACATCATGACTAATAATGATCTTTTTAGTGGTAGGATTATACAATTTATACGCTTTTGACTGATCACTAACACCAAGAAAGATACATTTTTCACCTTTATCATCAAGCTTTGATCTTTTCTTATCTAGAATATGGGCATAAGCAATGCATCCAAATATCCTGAAGTGGTCCACTGTTGGTTTTCTTCCGCTCCATGCCTCCTCTGGTGTCATATTTTTCACAGCAAATATAAGACTTCTATTTAGAATATGCACACTCTAATTAACAGCTTGAGGCCAAAATTCTTTTGAAACGCCACTCTTAGTCAAGAGGCACCGTACCATGTTGAGAATGGTTCTATTTTTCCTCTCTGAGACACCATTTTGTTGTGGTGTATATGTTGTTGTCAATTCCTTCCGGATTCCATGATTTACACAGAAAGTAGAAAATCCATCTGAGCAATACTCTCCACCATGGTCTGTTCGAAGAGACTTAATAGTCTTTTCGGATTCTGTTTCAACTCGAGCTTTGAAGCTTTTAAATGAAGAGAGAGCTTCAGATTTTTCCTGCAAAAAATAGACCCAAGTTTTTCTAGAAAAATCATCTATGAAAGTAATGAAGTATTTTTTTACCTCCATTGGAAGAAGGATTTATTGGACCACATATATTTGAATGAATCAATTCCAAAACACATTTTGCTCTCCATGACTTTCCATTAGGGAACTGAGAACGATGTTGTTTGCTAACAACTCATTCTTCACAAACTTGAGAAGGAGCAGTAATTTATGGAAGGCCTATCACCATATTTTTTTGTTCAAGGGTCTTCAATCCACTAAAACACAAATGACCATAACGATAATGCCACAACCAAGTAGAAACCATATCTTTGGCTATTAAACTAGAATGAATGCTTTCAATTTTTAGTGGGAATAACCTGTTTGAATTCATTTTTATAACTGCAATGGCACCTCGAACAAGATCAAAAATTTCACAAGTACCTTTACTAATAAAAATTTCATAACCTTTTTCTTGCAATTGACCAACACTTAATAAGTTGCTTTTCAAGTCAAGGACATAGAGCACATTAGAAATTGTTTCTACAAAACCATTCCTAGTTTTTATTTTAATATCACCTTTTCCCATCACTTTTACAGTAGAACAATCACCAAAGCTAACAGTGGAATGAAAATCTTCATTTAAATATGAGAAAGATGACTTATTTCCACTCACGTGATTACTACAACTAGTGTCTACATACCATATTTCTGTCTCGCTGTCTTTTGCATCTTCAACAGCCATCAATAAGGTTTCCACTTCTTTCTCCTTGATAAAATTTGAACTTTCCCCTTTTTCTTTAAGATTAGGCAATCTAGTATAACAATTAGAGGCATAATGACCAAATTTATGACATCTATAGCATTGTACCTTTGATTTATCATGATCTCTTCCTCTACCATTGCCTTGAAATTGATCATTATTGTCTTAAGAATTATTGCTGAAATCTCTATCTCCTCGATCTCTATGCCCTCTTCCTCTACCTTTACCTCTACCCCTTCCTTTAAAGTTGTTGGAATGAGTATTGGTAGAAACCTTCAATGCGTGCTCCTTCATTGTTGAACTTCTGTTCATCTTTTGTTCATGTACTAATAAAGAACTTTGAATCTCATCAAGAGAAAGATCATCAATATCATTTGACTCTTCAATTGAGCATACAACATAATCAAATTTTGGTGTTAATGAGCGTATAATTTTTTCAACAATGGTTGTGTCAGTCATTTTCTCACCATGAAATCGCATGTTGTTAGCAATACCCATGGTTCTTGAACAATAATTAGTTACTGGCTCACCTTCTTTCATTTGAAGGACTTCAAAGTCTCTTCTCAACGCTTGAAGTTGAGCACGTTTCACTTGTGAGGAGCCTTGATATTTTTTCTTCATTGAATCCCAAATTTCCTTGGAAATATCTTTGCAAAGAATAGTTTCAAGAATAGAACGATCAATGGCTTGAAACAAATAATTTTTGGCTTTTAAGTCTTTCAATTTCATCACTTCATACTCTTTTTGTTGTGCATCTGTAAGAGCTACGTCATTACTTGGTGTTGCCACACCATCTGCAACAACCTGCCAGAACTCCTTGGATCGTAGGAGATTCTATATCAACATGCTCCAATGATCATAGTGACCATCAAAACGTGGAATGACCAGTTGAACAAAATTTTCCGAAGCCATTGGTGGGACAATTATTTTCTTCTCTCTTTCTCTCTCCTTTTTTCTCACACTTTTGGACTACTATCTCTTTCACTCCCTTGGACTGCTGCCTTTCTCTTAACCTAGCTCTCAATACCACTGTAGAATAAAGAGAAGGTAGAGATATGAAGAGTGAATGATTTTATTCAGAATAATATGAGGCCTTTTATAGGCAAACATTACATAGTAATAATCAAATGATCATTAAAGAGAGAAACCCAACAGTTGTAACCTATATTCTAATAATAAAGATGATTATTAACCATTAAAAGAACAGCTACAAAGGTTATAGAATATAGAAAGCCAACAAGAATACCTTATCAAATAAAAAAATCTTGAATAATTTCTCTCTAGATACATCAAAATAATTATATTTTTATAAAAAAAATCTAATTCTAACAATAGCACAGGAAGAATTTAGAAATCCTTTTATTAATATATAATGTTATTTAAGAAATGATTTAAAATTTTTATGATAAAATAAATTTCATGAATTTAATAAAATTTTAAAAAAATATGCACTATGCAATGTTAGTTAGCATGTACTCTCTAAATATAATGTTGGCACGTACTCTCTCTTGATCAACAGTTTAGTACATACTCTCTTCGACCAACCTCTAATTAGATGAATTTAAAATTAAAAAAATAACTAAATGCTACGAATAGTAAAATCAACTTCCCAAGTTGTAGAAGTTATAGCAGATAGATTTGTATTTTATTCTTTTAGAACTAAAATTTCCATTAATTTTGATTTATTTGTTTTTTAAGAATATTTCATTGTATTTTCAACCTTATATGATTTAAAATGTTATAAAAAGAAAAAAAAATAGTTTCATTTTTATCTACGCCTTCAAATAATAAGTTCATATAATTTTATAAAATCCATTTAATTGATAAATAAATACTCATAAGTACGACACTTTAGTCAATAATCTATACATAAAAATATTGTGTTTCCCTATCACAATATTTATAATTATAAACTTCTCATTTTCTCTCTAGCTAAACACTCTTCTTGATGTTCACTAGCTTAAGACGAGGAATATTCATGTTAGAATTTGGAACCTTCAATGGCCTTCTTGAAGCCAAACTCTTATGTGGTCACCTACAAAGATTATGATGAGTCAATATACGCAGGAAATAATGAAGCAAATAGAATTTAAGTGTGCTTACCTTTTTCGTGCTAGGCTTACCTATAAAGATTTCATGGACCTAGGACAATGTTTCCTATGTGATGTATATGTGAGGTGTCTCATTATCAAATCCCATGATTCCTAGTTTCCATTACTAACGATTCAAAATCATATTCTTACTACAAAAAGATGATTCTACATCAATTCTATGACACTTTTAAAGACGGTTTTGAACCGTATTTGTAGCCAACGTCGTAGAAAGTCAAAATTTTTAACGGCAGTTCTTAAAAAACCGTCTTAGAAAAGCTACACATTCTAAGATGATTATCAGGAAAATAACCGTCTTAGAATGATCAAATTCGAGAACCGTCTTAGTTCTCTAAGAACTGTCTTAGAATATAATTTTTTTAAAAAAATTAAAATAAATTTAGGATTCTAAGACGACTATCCAGAAAATCATCTTATAATGCCTACAATCTAAGACGATTTTTCACAGAACCGTCTTAGAATGTTTTTTTAAACAAAAAAAATAAAATAATTTTAGGATTCTAAGACGATTTTTCGGAAAAATCGTCTTAGAATGTAAACATTCTAAAACAGTTTTTCAAAGAACCGTCTTAGAATTTCTTTTTTAAAGAAAATTAAAAAAACCTTACAACATATTCAATTCCTCTGGCTATTTTTTTTGCTTCATAAAAATTTAATTGGTTAACTATGTTCAATAAAAATTTAATTAATAAAAATTACCAATTAATATGTGGTAATTTAAGAAGACATAATAACTAACCTTTAAATTCCATCTTTGCTCTGTTAGTTTTCCCTCCAATGAAGAAGACTATGTCGTCTTGTAAAGCCCATATCTGTCAGTTGACCAAGAAATAAATTACTAGCATGTAAAAAATATACAATTGAATATGAATAATAGAACTTTCAAGCTGCAAGATAACAACGTTATTTACAAATTTTCATTCCTAGTCCAATCATGCATTAAATGTCAAGGATTTGATTTCTTTAGTCATATAAATCATGCTATTCATTCAAAATGTATGTGCCACATTAACAATTCTTTCAAAGGGAAATTTTCAGATGATATAACATTATTATTTAGCCAAACAAAGTCATTACACTTGTTTTCCTGGTCAAACAAACAAATAATTATCACTTGTGAAAAAAGGAGCAATATGGAGAAAAAATGGTCAAACTCAAACAATGACAAAAAATTCACCTGTGAATAAGACAAATAGCTGATAAGTAGTGATCATTAGAGCACAAAATCCAGCATATACAACTGGCACACCTGGGTTAGTTTGTTTAAATAAAAGAACTAGTTAATGACTAAGTTAAAATAACTAACTGCATAATGTTTTAAGTTTAAGGTGGCACCTTCAAGTCCAAGCCACTACTTCCTATTGCATCAACAATGACTAAGTTAAAATAACTAACTACAAGATGAATTAGTTCTCAGAGAGAAAATTTCCATCTAATTTCCTAAACTTATAAGTGGTTTTACTTAAAAACATATTCATTAATCAAGAATTTAACTTGGTAACATGAGAGTTGCTACAACAACAACAACAACAACAACAACAACAACAACAACAATAATAATAATAATAATAATAATATCAAGATAAAATTATTAAGACAAATTGATATTAAGAAGCAGGGATATACTCTTCAGTTTCATCACAATCCATTTCCCTTAATCATTTGGCATGTAGTTCACACTATTAACACTGCTGCTAGGAATCCCAAGAACACGGTCATTTTGGCCACTCTAGGTTATTAGAGAAAAACCAATAATGCAACTTCTTGCGGTATCAAAAGACATTATGCTTAATAAATGTGTTTAATATCATAAGAACTAATAATGTATTACAACAATCAAGTAACCTTATCCATTCTCTAAATATTTATCTTTTGTTGTGGGATTTTTTATATATGCGTCAGTCAATGCCAGCATTTAAACTAAAACAAAGATCTTTGAAATAGACCAAAATTTTGAGGATGAAGAAAAATGTTCACAATGCATTAAATTAAACAAACAATGCAACTTATAAGAGAAAAGCAAAAAAATGGAAGGAACTAAAATCAAAACTACCTTCAAGGTTCCTTTGCAATGGGAGCACTTGAAGCATGCTTTGTGGTAAGCAGTGCCATCAGCAGATAACTGATGAACCAGATTACCATGGCTATGGAAAGAGCCCTTCCAAGATCTGATGGAAGAAGATGAGGACCATGAAACAATCCTTCACTCCATTTCTTTTTTCCTTTTCTGTTAGAAGGGATGGATACTCACAACGTGTAAATGGAACCCCACAAGAAGAAAGGGGGGTCCTGCAATGTGTACTTGAATAACACTCTTCACACATAATTAATAGGTCTCGCTGTCGATCATTCCACATTTAGAAAACGAGAGATATAGACACAATATGGTCCATATGTGTATATATATATAAGCACTAAGTTCTAATTAGTATTATTGAAATTCAAGATTGTAGTTGCCACTTGAAAATAAGTGCCTTATAGTAAGCCTGATTAGTACATAATTCCCACGGACCCGCCACTTTTTCCTATGCAGGATGTTATGTATAGAAATAAATCCTCGGTTATTTATTACCTTAACTGTTAAAATAAAACATAATTAATAATACTAATTATGGTGATTACCTACCAATTCAACATGAATGGCTTTCCTGACTGCAACGTTGTTTAGCCATGAATTCGCTACTTCATCACTCTACTCTTTTCCAAATCAAAAGAAAAATTAATTTTATCATTTCACTTCAGTTATAATACATTACCTATTCGTAGTTTAAACCGATCTCTACGTGACATGTATATAAATTTATTAATTTACAAGAAAAATTAATAATATTAACCAATCAGGTGTCATAGAGATAAATAGGGACCATGATAATATTGAATCACTTAAAATTTTTTCTTATCTTCACATTTAAATTAGCTATGGATTAAAGAGAAAATGTTGCACTAGCTATGATTGAGTCAAGACTCTCTAAAAGCTTCACTAATTAACAAGATTTGGCCACAACATACTTGATTATATAAACAAGATTAATCATAATATAGAGACACAATTGATAACTTACAACACATGCGACATGCTAGTTTGAGCCAATTGGGGCCATAATGTAAAAAGACCAGGTTTGACTGGTGCTCTAAAAGGCCAAGCTCTACCAAACATTCTCTTTCTCACTAGGAGATGCCTCTCAATAACCCCTAATTGCTTGAAACTCTTTGGTAAGGTTCCATTTTCTTTGGCTGTGGCAGCATCGGGGAAATGGTAGCATGGCTCTAGTATGTTGTACACGTTACGCCCATCAATGGCCTGATAGCATAATAATGATGATCATGTACCCAACAAAGAGACAATATTGTTAATTAGTTTTTATCATCCATAATAATAATAATGAGAAAAAAAAAAGAAACCCATTCATGCTGCCATCTTGTTATTCTCTGTGAATATGTCTCACCTTATCAACTTTTTCAATGTCTTGTAACACACTTATAGGGGATCGAGTAGATCGAGTAGCACCTTTTCCTATGCCTTGCGTTCATCACAGTGGTGTGTAGCTATAAAACAAGAGAAAAAATCAAGATGATCACCGAAAACGGTTAAAACTACAAACAAAATTGCACTTTTCTATTACTATTACAAACAAAATGCACATAAATCTATATTTAATGACACTACACATAATTTAAGGAATAATTTTTTCCATCAATGAGTATGATCAAAGACTTGACAATAAGCATAAGGGTATAAAAGAAATTTAACAATTAATATATTTGAAAATAGGTTACTGATCTATTTGAAATTTCTTAGTTAAACCCCCTAGAATATATATATATATATATATATATATATATATATATATATATATATATATATGTGCATGCGACAGACACGTAAAAGATGATCCTTACTGCTAGTCTCTTCCACAGGAGCATACAGAACACGGGCTTTTGCCAAAGAACCTTTCATGCATCCCTACAAGATTAAGCATATGTTTCCCTCATTAAAGATATTAAAAAATTACACAGAGGTCAATTTTAATGGTAAAAGTTTCTAGCAGACATAAAGTGCTACCAGAAATCTTTCAATGAAGGCTAAGGTGACATGAGTATTAGGATTAACATCTCATGATGCAATGCTATAAATAATGAACATCTTATTAACAAGGTTTTAAACATAAAACTTTTGAGATTGTTAATAACAAACAAAAAACTTATAAATATCAACTTTTTAACTTTTATACTGTTTAGATACTTTCAGAATGTCATTGTATATCTTGTAAACAGATAAGCTCCAGTAGGAATTCATCTGAATAATGTATCAGAAAAATGGAGCTCAAAGTAGATACATACTAGTCCTTTTAATCTTATAGAGAGAGGCTGATTATCCAAGGCTTCCATAACTTTTGAGGAGATACTCTACACAGCTACAAACGTAAATACAAAATTCTAATTCTCAAAATAAATTATCAGGTTGAATTTAATAAAACTTACCTGCAAGACCTCAGAGGCTGTCTTAATTCGCTCTTTGTTCCATAGCTTAAGCATGAGTATTGTAAGGTGAAAGGTTTTAGGCTTGATGAATATGGATTTGTCAATACCCAGGTCTGCAAAAGTGCAACATAAATCAGCAAAATTTCATATTGAAGATGAATCATGGGGGAAGGAAGAAGAAGATTAATAGAACAAGTTGTTATTTGAAGTAAAGCATAAATATTTGATCCTTGTTGAGTTTCTATTTGATAAATTAAATTTATTAGCCATGAAAATGATTGGTTACTAGGTAATATGAATATGTCTTAGCAAGTTTTGTTATCCACTCAAATGATATGAGAATAATAATTATTTAGAGGAGATCCCACTCCAGAAAGCCAGGCAATTAAGGATGGGGGAACTTCTACTTTGAACTAAAGTTCTGTATCTCATACTCAATCAATATAAGACTCATGCTCATGTCAAACATAATTATGTTCTAGCCTTTTAAAGAAATTGGACTTTTGTTTCTATAGAGTGAAGAAACTCAACTTGAACCAAAGACCTACAACATCATTATGATTGTCAAATGTCAACACACTCAATCTATTCTTTTGAATAAAAGAGAGTTATGTTCAAGTCAAGTCAATCAGCTATAACTTAAAAATCTCAAAGAATAACAATAATCAAAATTAAAACACAAACAAGATAAAATGATAACTATTTCAAAGCTGATCTACACAAGATAGGTAGCAAATTAAGTAAACCCAAAACTTACTAACAAAATCCTCTTCTTTTGAAGTAGCTATTATGATTTTAACCCCTATATCCTCTTCTATCTTTTTCTGTGTGGATCCCCTGAAACAGTATTAAGCATAATAAGATGCAAATAATCTACTTTACACATCATAAGCACAATATTCTAACCTTTCCCCTGATAATAACAATAGCAACAAGATTTGTGTAATTGTATCCCACTTACCACATGGTGTTGGCAACATGAATCTCAAGTCAAAACTATTTAAAACTCCTAAGATGCATAATTTTTCTTTTCAGCGTATATTATCAAAGCACACTCTTTTCTCTTGTCCCTCTTACAATTGTAAGAAAATTATTTTTCTTTATCACTTTCACCCATGTCTGTTAGACCTCTTATTAGAAACGTATATAATAGTCTTTAAAAAAAAGTGTATAATAGGAACAAAAGGAGGGCCAAGGGAGAATATTCTGTCATAACAAAATTGAAAGGAAAGTTGTATATAAATAAAGGTAGAGGGTGTTTAGTGAGGGGTCGGGGAATTTTATCAAATAGAGAGGAAAGATTTATACAATCTTGTGATCGTAGGATTCTTCTGTAATCCTAAGAAGCTTATACATTCTAAGATTTTAATTCATTCTCCTTCACATTGGATGAGCCTGTTCTTGCAATAAAAGTCTACATTTTCAGATTCTTTCCCTGCCAGTTTCTATTTGTCATATTGAGCCTCTCTTTATCTAAAATTTATCTACTTCAAGTTGGCTAAGCAATGTTGTTATTAATTCCATTATGCAAAACAAAAATTGAAAACTAGTTTTTACCCTTTTCCTTTAATAAAACGAAATAGAGAAGCACCAACCTGCACAACAAACACAAAATTAAAACAGATGAAAAGGCTGAAGCTTCTGGCTGTTCAATGCAATGCATAATCAGAGAAGAGAACCAAAAGGAAGTATAGTTCTTTATTAAAACAAAACAAGACAAACTAGAGATCAAAATTAAGGACGCGGAAAGATAGTACAATAAAAAATTTCTGAAAAAGCAACAAGTGATAACATTACTTTCCATTGTAAATTAGTGACAAAAAAACAAGAAGAAAAATATCAAACAACAAACAATAAATACTATGGTTGGATTCAAAGAAAAACAAGGAGAAAACACATACCGTAGCGCAGCCTTGCATGCAAGTCTTCTAATGAAATCCTTCCATAATTTAATGAAGTCCTGTCATCTGATAACTGATAACAAACTGATTAATTCTAGCATTATAGTAACGTTTAATGTAGATTGAACAACCAACACTGCATGAAACCAAAACATAATGAAAAAGGATCAACTAAAAGATATATGGCAATCACTAGCATGTAACAGGCGAAATGAACAAATATTGGGTTAGTTTGAAACCTCTTGCTATATGGTTATTGCATAGTAAACACTAGTCTTTAGCAAATCTGATATGAACCACGGTATAAGCATTTTTGGTATAAAACCAATAAACTATGATTCGGGTTTAGTTCAGTTTGATTCGAATAATAAATTTACTAATCATACAATAGACCACTGACTCTCCAACCAAATCCAAAATCGAAATTGGCGTAGAAAGAGAAATGAGCATCATAGTTACAAAATGCTGAGAAGAAAGCCAATTGAAATCAAAGTCAAGATTGAAGACAAAGAAGAACTCGAGGAAGCTCGCCGCTGCAATGCCTCCGCCACCACCACCACCGCCCCCGCTGGCACCGCTGCTCTCCTCCGTCAGCTGGATCGCGATGGCGAAGATCCCTCTTCCAAGGCCCATCGCATTGGTCTCTCCTCGTAAAATCCTAACTGCACTCTCCCTCGTCTCTTCCCCAATGGAGGTCGAAGTCAAGTTGCGTATCACTGACGCCAATGCCTATCACCACGTCACCACTCTACTCTCACCCTTTCACATCATCACCCACCGCTAGCAGAACCTCTTCTTCGATGGTGCCGCCTTCGAGCTCTCTGTGCGCTGCGTCTTCCTCTGCCTCTGCTTCTACGGCGACGACGAGCACTGCGTCGCTTCGTTGAAGGCTCGGGTGGTGTTGGTGGACGGCGTGAGCTGCATGGAGGAGGACCCATGCCGTCCTCTGCCAGAGAGAAAGAAAGAGAGAAAAGCGAGAGAGAGAGAGAGAGAGAGAGAGAGAGAGAGAGAGAAAGAGAGAAAAGCGAGAATAAGAGAAAGAAATAAAGATAAAGGGTATGTGCTGCCCGATAAGATAAGAGAGAGAGAGAAAAAACGAGAAAAATATAACCATTCAAAGACAGTTGGGTAAAACTGTCTTTATACAGAGTTTAACTACGACAGTCTTTTTAATAATCGTCCTTAAACTTACAACTTAATTACGATACTGCCATCCCATTATCTTCAAAGACGGGTTCTACCAACTGATGTTATTGGCGCATCGTAGTAAACAAGTTTTGTAGTAGTGTCAATATGGACTTTTGTTTGTAACATTCTTGTTCTTATCAAAATAGGACGAACCCTTGTTATAAGACATTGCTTTTATGTATCCCTTCATGTTTCCTCTATGCATGGTGATGCTACCTACGAAAGATGCTCTAATGCTCAAGTTAGCGATACAAAGGTAAGAGACATGGAAAAGAGAATAGGTCATTTCTTCATTTAATGTCTTTAGCAGCATTTGCTCCTTTATATTTGTTAAAAATATTACTATAGATTAAGTTAACAAGTTATTGTAACATTTTTTTAAAATATATTAGTATTCGACAGAGTTAACACAATACTATAGCATTTTTGAAACCGATGTTGCATTGGTCTTTTGTATTTTTTTTTAAAAACAAGAGCATTCATTTTCTAACAGACTTAATTTTTTCGTCTCTCACCTCTGTGGTTTTTCGTCACTCATTTTCTCTCCCGCTGCATCACTCTCACTCTCGTTGGTCACTCTCTAGCGATCTTTCTCTTTCTCCCTTGATGGCAACACCACCAACCGTCATGATAGCTCTAAGAACTTCATAGGTACACTTGATTTCATTACTTCATTTTGCTGTGCCAAGTTGTGAGAGATTCTCAAGCGAACATTATGAGTTTTAAGGTTTGTCGATAAGATGGTTCAATTCCTAACTTGTAATGCCTGCAACTTGTAATGACCCACCTCGTCGTTACGATATCACCACTCTAAACCAGGAAAATTTCAATTTTTTAAATGAAAACTCCGTTAATTTGCTTATAAAAAATAAGAGTAAATTTTTTCCGCAATGTACATTCACCGAACAACGCACAATTATTTAAATGAATATATATATATATAAACTCAGTATACATCATTCACATAACACAAAGTAAATTAGTTCATACATATAATTAAATATGTGATTTACATCCTCAATTAAAAAAAAGAAAGAATTATAGAATCAGTTACAGATGAGTTAATTAACAAAACACAACTCTCTCCCAAAATAATCCCAACGTCATCACGTTGGCTTAGCGACTCCACAAAAGAATCTCACTTCGTGTACTCTACTGTTGTCCATCTGCTCCCACGAACAAAGGTCCGTGATCATCACAGGTACCAACCACACGGTACAAAAATTGCAAGGGTGAGTTTATTATAAAAGAAATTAACACAAAAATCAAATAACCATGATTAGCAAGAAAACATTAACAAATACCATAATCATACACAAACATCCATTAGTCCAACATACACTCAACAAGTAGTCATCATCTGTCCATAATTTCAATCAATCATGCTCAGTATGACGCATGCACCTGACTTCAGCTCTAAAATGCAATGTGGTACCATTCGTCAGAAAATAGCCTAAACATGTCCACACGACACTCTCACTTTGAAAAATTAGGCATCAAGTGTCGAGCTCATCCTGTTGTACACAGGCAACTCCCCTTCCCCCCCCCCTAATGGTGATCAGTCTGAGTCTCAAGGGAGTTCCAAACCGAGTGACATGCCCCAAAGTACAAGTATTTCTCCTCATGAAAAACTACAAGTACTTACTGACAAAATTTATACTATTTCCATGCAATATGAAGTATGAAACATGGGCACCATCAATGCATTGATCGTAGATAATTAAATATTCTAAGTCATCCCCATTCAGAGATGCTTAAAACTCATTAACCACCCTATTTTCCCCTCTAGAGATGCTTAAAAACTCTTTAACCACCCTATTTCCCCCACCAGAGATATCCATCATGGTCACTGCACCCCCATGTACATACACATCACACATCATCACAATGACATTTTCAACATCAATAACATCTCATCTCAATGTCATTATCAACATCAACATCATCTCATCTCAATGTCATTCTCAACATCAATATCATATCATCCCAATGTCATTCTCAACATCAACATCATCTCATCTCAATGACATTATCAACAACAACAACATCATCTCATATCAACATAATCATCAATAACAACATCATCTCATATTAATATTATCATAAACACCAACATCGTTTCATATCAATTATTATCAATATCATCTTCAATAACAACATCATTCTCTATCAACATTATCATAAACATCAACGACACCTTATACCAATTAATATCATCAATAACAATATCATCAGTACATCACATTTTGCACACACATACATATATAGTTCATGCTTGAGATTCACATTCCCCAGGTCTTCAGACAACACAAGTCTAATAAAAACAATAATGTCATTTATCAATAACGGACCTATCACACCCCATTAGTAGAAAACATTATTTTTCTTGAAAACTAGCATGCAACAAGGCGCTAAGCGAGAGGTCAAAATTAGTTATTTTGAAAATCCCAATGATCAAACCATGGGGACATGTCTTAGGAACTTATAGACAAAATATGAAGACGATCCAACAATTAAAGAATCTAGGATCACGATTTTACCGAAATAGGTTTAGGTAAAATTTAAAATCTCATAATTTCAACTTAGGTCAATAAAACTCCACATAACTCAACATCCACATCAAGAAAATCACACATGACTAATTCACACCATACCTCAACTCATTCAAGTCAATCATATAATTATATAACACGATAAATACAATTAAACATCGATTTATAGTTAGCAAAATTTCAGGACGTTACACAAATCAGTAGCTAATTAACTCAATTGAACATGTTGTAACATCCTTATTTATGGATATTAGTAATATATAAAATAGATACTTTTATGAGATAGTCTTTATATTTAATGGTAAAAGAAAAACCTCTAACATTGTTACTGATAGTTGTCTCATATTAGGAATTGATGAGAATAAGATAATAAGACCTAAATCAGGAGTTGAGGCCCAAGGTAGACCAAGGCCCGCAAAAGTCCACGCACACACATGTTATTTAAGAGGGAGAAAGAAAAAAAAAGAAAGAAAGAAGAAGTGTTAGAGAGAGGAAAAGAAGAGAAGTAGAGAAAGAGAAGAGGAAGAAGGATAAGGAACAAAGATATGGAGGCCCAAAGCCTAGAGCTCATTTTCACTTGTTCCCAGATGTGAGTGTTTTCCCTTTCCCTCAAGTATTTCATTGATAGTTTTCCTTGATCCTTTCTTTTTTCATTTTTGCACACTATGCATGGGGTTTAGGGAGGATGATGATTTTGAGTTATTTTGCTTAGATAAGGAGTTTTTATGTTGGGGTTTAGTGTTAGGAAGCATTAGGGATGATTATTTGTGTGTTTATTATGAGTTTGGAAGGTTGGATAGCCATTAATGGTGTTGAAAACTTGGATTCATGAGTTGCTTTAAACAAATTTTAGCGGCTAAGCCAAATTTTAGGAAGAAAAAAAGTCGAGAGAAATTTGGCTAAGCAATAGTTTGTGGCTAAGCAAATATAACTAACAATTAAATGCAATTACTAATAAATTCATGTTAGTAAATTAAATGCAATTAATATAATAAATTCATGTTACTAAATTAATTAATTAATAGATTGATGTTAATAATTTAATATAATAAATTAATAACTAATAAGTTAATTATCAATTAAATATTATACATAAATTAGTTTGATCAATTTATATTTTACGAATTGATATATATGAAAAATATATATAGAAGAATTATTAATACATTGCAATAGTATGAAGAATTGATAATCATGTTATATGAAAATATATTGATTTATATGAAAAAATAATACTAATAAATTAGTGTTTGATTGATAATCAATTGATGCATTGATTATATTTAATTTCAAAATTTATTATAATTTTTTTACAATCAAAATTTATTATAATAAATTATATTAACTATCACTTTAATAATTTAAACTTAATTCAATCAAATAATTTTTTTACCATTATATTTATTGTTCGTATGATCTCTCTCAGTCTCTCCCTCCTATTTTTCAGTAGTTTTATTTACATTCAAACAAAAATTATCCATAAAAAATTTAATTGGAATATACAATCAATATTTATTCTAATTGAACATGTATCTTAAATTCTGAATTGTCATAACTTTTAAAATTCTTATTATAATAAATCAAAATATCAATCGAGTAATATAATTATCAATTTAATATACTATGCTTAAATACGTAAATATTATTTATAAATATTTTTTATTTGCACTTATATTTTTAAGTAGAATTTTATTTGGACTTATATTTTAGTGTATTTTTATTTGAGTTTATATTTTATAGAGGAATTTTTAGATAATTTTGTTTGTAGTTCATCAAATTTATTTATTTAGAATTATTCATGGGCATTTTAATTGTATAGATTGTAGAATATTTGAATAACTTTAGTTGTAATAATTAAAATTATTTTTTCAAGAAAATATTAAAAATAAATAAAAATTACAATAAAAATGTTTGCTAAAATATTTTAAAACTATTTTATTTATACAAAAATAACCGTGGGTATTGGCAGATATTCCCAAACATTAAAAAGATCGACAAGTATTCACTTAACGGGTATCGTATAGATAACAAACGAACACCTAACGCTTACTTATCTGACGAGGAGGATAAAAAGTAATTATAAGTTACGTCTGTGTCTGTTTCACCCATTGTCATCTTTATACATAATCTCATATTTATTTCTTATAGACATAAAAATTCAGTAACATATTTATAATGTAAAACTATTTGAATATATATATATATATATATATATATATATATATATATATATATATATATATAATTTTTAAAAAATAACAAATCTTGAAGGAGGACATATTGACTTCTCGTACTTCAGAAACTTACTCAAATAAATTGTAATTAGTATATTGAGGCTAGACTATTTAAAGTTAGGTATGATAGTGCAAGTGTTGGTGAATCACAACTCACTCCTTTAGACCCTGCTGAAGAACAAAGATTTAGGAGTCGATCTTAGATTGTAGTTACGGGACCAAAGCGTAAAGGATGCCTTTATGGTACTGGAGATCCTGCTCATACTTACAAATGTGGAAATGACATCTTCATGTGGCATACGCAAGGATCTTTCAGTCGTGCTGAAGATGCTTCAGAGATTAACCGACTGAGAGAGGAGATGCGTCAATCAAAGGATGAAATGTGTGTTTTTCAGTCAGTTATCCTTCAGTTCTTACCTTCTGAAGCGCGGAACATTATTCATCATCAACAACAACCTCACCAGCACCAACACCAAGACCAACAGCAGGACCAACACCAACACCAGGCATATGACTAGCAGTAGATGACCAGCACGAACATGATGACCAACAGAGACACTCTCCTGATGACTACTTTGATTAGTGACTAAGTAACACAACATTACTATTGACAATCGACATTGAAGTCTTGCATTGCTTATCTTTTACATTTGTTTTCAATTTAACTTCATGATTTATTTGTCTATGTTTTAGATTTATTAATTTTACTATTTCTTAATTATAAGTATGGATTAAATTCAAAATTTTACGGTAAATAATAAAATTCATAACATAATTGCTAAATTGTATATCATAAATGATAAAAAATAAAAACAATTAAAATAATAAATTATTTATGAAATTAAATTTCTAAAGGATTTTTTGTCGAAAATAATCCATGAAAAATTTTCGACGGACAAATCCATCAGAAAATCCATAATAATTATTGTTACAAAGAGTTGTAAATATATATAAATTGTTGAAATAAATATGTAATTCTTCAATTATGCTTCACATGTCCCAAACATATGATAAAAAAAATTCAATTTTGCATTAGAAGTCTGCATGTAACTAAAAATAAGTGTTAGTATGCAATTCTCTACCTGAATCCTTCCTCCAACAAAAAACATCACCCTACTGAATAAAGATGATAATGCTTTTAAAATGGAGTGAGATTGTATAAAAAATATAAGCAATTTTACTATATATATGAAATAGAAAATATTGTATGAGATTTTAAAAAACATGATGAAAACGTAGATGAAATCAATAATAAAAAAACACAGATTAATGTATATAGAACACGAATTAAACTCATTTACAAAATATAAACCAAACCTAACCATGGAAATGGAAAGAAAAGAAATTCACCTAAATTGGAAGTAATGCAATATTTTTTTACAAACACAATTAAAAAAAAGGAAAAAGGGAAGAAAATGGGATAGATAACACAAAAAAAAAAATCAAATTCATCAGAAAAATATTTACTTGTACCTAAGATTTTGCTAAGGTTAAAATTGTGTGCTAATGAAAGAGAGAAAAGGAGGCACCATGAGAGATAGTACAAAAATCTAGCATGAAAGGTTTTTATTAAAAAGGAAATGGTGCAAAACCCAAAAGCTACCGTAATCACTATTTATATTTATATTAGGTTACAATGGAGAAACATGAATTATAATTGGAGAACCAGGTATTAATGTTCATTTTTTTTTAAAAATGCAATGTAGAATAGAAGATTGAAATAATGTAGTAAAAAAAAGGCATTTACCTTATAATTTAAGGATTTTAATCATATTAGTAGTTATAATAAATTTATTTTTGCATAGTGAAATATGTTTTTTTTAAAACTTAATATTTTCTCTCTTTTTCGTTTGATATTTTAAAAAAATGTGCATGAGTAATAACAAAGTATTTAATGTTATTTCTTAATATCAAAATTAACATTTATTTAAATTTGTAAAATAAAAAACATGTATAAAAATGTCAAAATTAATTTTTAATTATCAAAATAGAAACTCAGGTATCCCCCTCAACTGCTCACGCTACTTCTTTTTGGTACAGACTCACCTTACTTTTAAATCATGAAATCTAATTTATATTGGTTATTTTTTTTAATTATATAAATTTGATTAAATTCCAAAACTGTCCCTAAATAAATGAATTGAAATGAAAGAAGTGATTGTTTTATCGTCTAACATATTTTGGTGTAGGTCGTTAACACACTCCAATTAAAATTGAAGTATTATATATATATATTAAATTATATATTTTGATATTTATTTTTGGCACATATTTAAAATATATATGAATAGATAAAGTTATTAAATTTCAATTAAATATTTAGAAGTGTATTAAGTCTATTTAAATTTATTATGATTTATTCTTTCTTCAAATAATGATGCAATACCTATATTAAAAGTATAAATAAAAGAACGATGTAAATATATTAATTTTTGTAATTGTGGATATTATTTTAATGTGTACTTGATTTTTGTCTGTTTATAATAAATATTTTTAAATTTATTTATCTTAAAATTTAAAATTTATTTAAATTTTATAATTTCTAAAAATATATTTACCTGTTAATCATTTTTAAATGATATTTTATTTATTTTGAAGGTAAAATTTTTAGTTATGTTATATTGTTAAAATATTGAGTTGGTTAATCTCATCATGTCATAAATTGTATCATTCAGATCATGCAATTAGATTTATCTATTATTATTATTATTATGACTTTAATTTCATTACTTTTACTTTATAATGCTATTTATTTATAAGAATTATTATATGATTCAAACTTTATATCTTATAAAATAATTATAATAAGGATTATTTGTATATAAAAAATCTTAATCATACTTTTTATATGTTATTGTTTTTATCTTATTTCTTTTGTAGTAACTATTTATCTATTTTTAGTGAATTCAAAAAGATGATGTTATTAATAACTACATTATTATTATTATAAAAAACACAGACGTTCGCGTCAATGTGTCTCCATTCCTATTTTTTGTATTATGTGTTTCGTGTTAAAATTTGTTCAAATCAAAATACTATAATTTTTAACACTAATTATATAAAATACAAAACTATGTAAAAAAAATTTAAAGAATTAAATTTTATATTACTACAACATATTACTATCATAGTTGTTATTATGTATTGATGTGTATATTAATTTATTGAATAATTTATTTTGTACTTGATGAATGTTTATGTGTGAGTTTTTTTTCCGGTGTTATTTTTCGTTTATTAAGTTTTTTCTTTCTTAATATAGGTTTATCTCTACACATTTTTTGTTTGTTTGGGTAAGAGTTAAATTTGATATTTTACAATAATTTCTCTTTTTATATATTAAACTATATATTAACATATGTTAGTTTTAGTTTGAAAATTAAGAAGGCAAGAATAAAATGATAAAGATAATAAAGATACTCACACACAATTAATGTGAAATAGAGACAAAATTATTCTCATGCAAACCTCGGAACTAATAATGAGAATTCATTTACCTTTATCATTTTTGTGAATGAGTTTCCATGTCTGTTGGTGATATTTCCATGGGAGAAATGAAAAGTTAGAATAAGAAGAAACAATAAAAGAAAACTTTAATTTAAAATTTAAAATTAATAAAAAAAAGAAGAATAAGAAGAAAGCAACTCTATATACTTGTTTATATTAGATCGGAAAAATCTATTATAGATAACTACTACTTTATACACATTTTAAATTTTAAATTCTGCTAAAAAGTGCATATCAATAGGATAATTTAGAGGAAAAAGAAAGGCAACACAAAATGAAAAACACACTAAATTTACAATAAAGTGGGAAACAATAGGAGAGTGAGTGAACACAAATATTGATTCCTTTTTCATAATTCAACCTTTTGTTTCTATGCATGCAGAAAAAATAGTAAATCAAAATATAATTATGCATATGCAAAAGTGAGATTGGAAGAAAAATATGGGAACGGACATGCTAAAAATCATACAATAATGAGATCAAGTACCTACCATACTTAACCCAACCATACAAAAAAATAATCAAACCAAATAAAAATACTTTAAAGAAGCATGTACTCCACACTGGACAAAAATGCTTTCAAAAACAAATAACGAAAAAATAACAAAAGGTTGGTGAGAACATCTATATTGGAAAACTAATCCTTTAGGTTCAATGTTCATGAGTCTAGATTCCAACATCAACAAAATAATGTAACATTTTCTTGCTTCACAATTCCATCTCTAGAAGTTTCACCATCATTATTTTCTTCCTGCAGAAACCTTCCTCTTTTTGTTCCCGTTCTCATCGAATTCTTCAGTGAAAAGTCTTCTTCTTTTTCCCCCGATGTGCGATAAATTGAAATTAGATAATTTAGATTGGACTTTATGTATCCTTGGGTGAGTGAAAATTGCAAGACAAAAAGTATAGCGAAGATTATTGAAAAACGAAATGAAAAAGGCAAATACATACCCAGTCCAATTACAATTTAGCCCTTAATCGTTAATTATTTACTTATTAGTCCCTACATGAGTCACATGCCTCTCACATGAGACATTAATTCTTACATTCTCCCACTTGGCTCATGTGACATTAATAAACATTATGGACTAAATAAATAAATAGATTAACTAACATAATGCACATTAAAAATGACTAAATTATTTTGTACATTGGGTACATCATAATTTCATGATTAAGAATAGGAACCAATTTGATTCATGGTGGTTGTACATCATCTAATCGACATAGTCCCTTTCATGTACTATAAATTAGTCTTCTCCTTAATATGACCATTAGTTAGGAGTACATAATTGGTCCAACATAATGTCTTCATTCAAGACAAAACCTGTTAACATTACTTTAACACAAACATGCATGCAAACATAGAAAACAGGTAATCAGAAACATATCATAATTGAGCTCAGAGTGTCACTAAAAATACATAAGATAAATTACACTTAATGATCATCAATAACAATAATGCCCATACTTTCAACATGTTCTATAATGTCTTGGGCGGTAATCCCTTATTCAAAGGGTCAACTATCATAAGGTTTGTGCTAATATGTTCTATTGACACTCTTTGTTTCTGAACTTCTTCCTTCACGACAAAGTACCTCAATTCATTTTTCCTTCACGACAAAGTACCTCAATTCATATGCTTAGCACCCTTAGAGTACTTGTCGTTCTTACAAAAATATTGCTACGGAGTTATCACAATACATTTTCAGCGGCCTAGCAATACTGTTGACAATTCCAAGCCCTGAAATAAAGTTCCGCAGCCAATTAGCCTGAATTGTAGCCTCAAAACATACTACAAATTCAGCTCTCAGATGCAACAACAACTGATGCATACAAAATTACTTTCATTTGTTTTCGTTCTATATCATTTCTAGGACATTGTTTGAGACTAACTCTGTCTCATTTCTAAATTAGAATAGGCGATGTTAAACACCTTTCCATCTTGAATCTCTCTAGCACTTTATCGATATATATACTTTCTGAGATAAGCCTAACAATCCTTGTGATCTATTATGGAATATTTCTATCCCTATCACATAACTTACCTCACCTATATCTTTCACTTCAAAGTTTCTAGAGAGAAATTTCTTAGTCTCATGAAGAAGACCAAGATCGTTTGCTGCAAGCAAGATATCATCAATATACAGAATTAGAAAATAACCTTACTCCTACTGACCTTCAGATACATACACTGATAAATAATATTTTCCTTAAATATAAAGGAAATAATGGTATCATTAAACCTCAAATACCATTGGCGGGAAGCTTGCTTTAAGACTGTATATTGATTTCTTTAGTATGCACACCATGTGTTCATTTCCTTCAACTGAGAACCCCATTGGTTGGTCCATACAAACATTCTCCTCTAAATCTCCATTCAGAAAGACGATTTTCACATCTATTTGATGTAGCTCCAAGTCATAATGGGCTACTAATGTCATGATAATCCTGAAAGAATCCTTTCGTAAGACCAGTAAAATGTCTCTTTATAATCAATGTCATCTTTCTAAGTAAATTCCTTAGCAACAAGTCTAGTCTTGTAACATTCAAGGTTGCCATGAGAGTCACGTTTAGTCTTGAAGACCCACTTACAACCAACTCTCTTACAACCCTTTGGTAATTCTACAAGGTCCTAAACACCATTATGTTCCATGGAATTTATCTCTTCTTTCATGGCATTTGACCACTTCTCAAAATTATCACAATTTATAGCTTGTGAAAACGAAACTGGATCATTATCATTAATGCTTAAGTTTGTTTCTGTTTCATGTAAGTATACTGCATAGTCATTCGAAATAGCTGGTCTTCTTTCTCTTTGAGACCTCTTTTTTTTTGGGAAAAATGTAAATTATATTAAACCCAAAATGATACAATAATAAACGGGGCATACCCCGCAGTTAAAGAAAATCAAAAGCCTCCCTAATACAAGAAGACCTATATCAAGATGCTAAAACAAAAGCAACAGGTGCGCTTGTCTATACATAAGAAACTTAATCTTGTTAATAACCTCTATTACAGAAAATTGATAATCTTCAAAAATCAGCTTGTTTCTAGACAGCCAGATGCAGTAGACTATAATTGCTATAGCCAGACAACATAATTTTCCTTGAACACCTGATGTGGATCTGCCCTTAATTAAAGAGTCAGTAATGCGCTGTAAAGAAGTGAAACGCCTGCGGAAAGGAGCCAAATCACGAATGTGAGCCCAAACTTGGAGAGATTTCCTGCAAGAAAAGAACAAATGAGCATTTGACTCAGCCTCATTTGAGCATAAAGGGCAGAGGGAACCCTTGTTCAAAAAAGCAACTTTGTCAAGAGTAAGCAGCCGGTTCCTTTTAGCAAGCCACAGAATGAAGGACATCTTAGGGGAGATTGCTGGGTTCCATATAACAGAACACCAACTAATAGTAGGCTTGACACCTCTAATGTATTCATAGACTTTGCCAACAAACAATTGTTCATTGGTGCTCCAAGATTGAATTCTCTTTTTGGCCTCTTCCGTACTTAGCTCTTTGGAGATAATAAAGTCCCTTATTTGAATGATTTTCTTTATCAAAACTGAATCTGATGAAGAAGTATTGTAATTCCACACATCGCTCCCTCTGAAATAGTAATGGTGAACCCACCGAACCCATAGAGAATCTTTCTTACAATGAAAGTCCCACAGGATACGGGAAAGAAGCGCAAGGTTCCAGTCCTTGAGATTAAAAAGGCCTAAACCCCCTTCTTTTTTCGGAGAACAAACTACTGACCAAGCAACCAAGGGCTTGTTTTTGCCAATATCCGCTTTGCCCCACAGAAAATTACGGCATGAAGCGTTGATCCGGTCCAGAACAGATTGCGACAAAGGAAAAATCCCCATCTAGAAATTCACAATTCCTTGAATAACTGCTCTGATCAACTCTAACTTACCTGCATAAGATAAAGACTTCTTGCTCCATCCCTGAATCATGCCAGTAATCTTGGAAAGCAAGGGAGCATAATGACATACATTTAATCTAGATGATAAAAGGGGAACACCCAAGTATCTAAAAGGGAAGTCACCCAAGCTAAATCCTGTAAGCTGCTGAATATAAGAAAACTCATGAGGCCTAATACCGGCTGAGTATATGGAAGACTTATCAGAGCCGATGGAAAGCCCTGAAACCCTACAGAAGTGCTGAAGCTTGGCAAACATAGTTGACACAGAAGGGATATCTCCTCTAGATAGAAGCATAATATCATCTGCAAAAGTCAAATGAGATAGCTGAATACTTGCACAGTTGGGATGGAATTTAAAATTGACATCATCCTTGAGGCTGCTCATATCTCTGGAAAAGTACTCCAAACAGAGCACAAACAGATAAGGGGAGAGAGGATCCCCTTGTCTAAGACCCCGCTGCCCTTTGAAGTGACCATAAATGGATCCATTGACTACCACACTAAAGGAAGTGGAAGAAACACATTCCATGATCCAAGTACAGAACTGGGCTGGGAAGCCAATGGACTTAAGCATCCAATCCAAGAATTCCCAAGAAATGGAATCATAAGCTTTATGCAAGTCAATTTTCAGGAGGCATCTCGGAGAGGATCTTTTCCGGGCATATTTGCACAAAATCTCTTGAACTAGGAAGATGTTGTCCATCATCTTTCTGTTCTTAATGAAAGCAGTTTGAGTTTCCCCAATAATAGTCTCAAGCACTGGGGCTATGCGGTTGGCCAGAATTTTAGATACAATCTTGTATAACAAATTACAGCAAGATATGGGTCTAAAATGGTTAACCTGGGAGGCCTGATCATGCTTAGGAATAAGCGCAATAATAACATGGTTAAGCTGCTTTAGAATTTTTCCAGTTGTAAAGAATTCATTAACCGCTGCAAAGATATCATCACCAATGATGTTCCAAGCCTTCTTGAAGAATAAAACATTGAAACCATCTGGCCCAGGAGCTTTATTGTTATCCATCACAGCAATAACGTTCCAAACCTCTTGCTTAGAAGTAGGACAAAGTAAGGTCGGAAAGCAATCGGTGGGAACCTTAGGACCCCTGTTGCAGATCGAAATGGAAGGAGTTTGGGTCAGCTCATGAGCACTAAACAAATTCCTAAAGTGATTCACAAAAGCAAGGGCAATTTCATCTTGGGAGGAAGTGTTATGCCCATCCTCTAGCCTTATGGCAGCAATAAACCGGTTGTGTTTGTTGCGCTTGATTAAAGCATGAAAGAATTTGGAGCATTTATCAGCCTGCAGGAGATATTTGTTTTTGATGAGCTTAGCAAATTTCATAGACTCCGCTTTTCTAAGCATAATGGTCTGCCCTCTAGTGCGGTTTGCCAGAGCAAGAAGGGAAGGATCCTGAGGATTTTGCTTTAGAGAATTAAGCACACGGTTATATTCAGCCTCAACTAGCTCTACTCGGTTGGAGATGTTGCTGAACTCCTGCTTAAAAAGATTCTTCAAGGGAGCTTTAAGAGCTTTCAATTTCTTACAGACCTTGAACATGCTACAGCCATGAATATTTTGCTTCCAGCCATCTGCAACAATTTTTAAGAAATTTGGATGATCCATAATAGCATTGTTGAATTTAAATGGAGAATTACCTCTAGGCACTACCAACTCAGTGGTGACAACTAGAGGAGTATGGTTTGAAATAGAAATAAACTCCATAACTTCACAAGCAAAATTTCCAAAGGAATTGAACCAGGCCTGGTTGCATAAAGCTCTGTCCAGTTTGCTCCACACCTTGCCATTAGTCCACGTGTACAAGGGGCCATGAGTGTTGATGCTCCCCAACCCCAGGTCAGAATAGCAATCAACAAAATCTTGCAACTCATAAGCATTGGGCTCAGCTCCATTGAAACGGTCGGTGGGAGACAAAATGGAGTTGAAGTCACCAATGAGGAGCCAGGGGCAATTCATATTAGCATTGATACTATTCAGATTTATCCAAAGAGATCTTCTTGCCATAATGGAGTGAAGACCATAGATGAATGAAACCTGAAAGCGCTTGGCAGTGGTTTTACAATCAATAGCACAATGAATCAATTGGGCATTTGACTCCAAAACAGAAAGATGAATCTTATCCTGCTTCCAGAGGATAAGAATTCTGCCAGCATTATGAGAAGCGAAGTTATGGGTGAAGTGCCAGTCACCAAACTTTCTTCTCATGATTTCCTCAACTAAAGCCTTATTCAACTTTGTTTCCAACACAGCCATGACGTTAATTTCCTTGCAGCGAAGGAAGCTCTGCATCGCATGATGCTTTAGAGGCAAATTAAAGCCTCTGATGTTCCAAGAGGCAATAATCATGGATTCGGACGGGAGGAAGCCTCCTCGACCCTAGTTACAACTTTATGATTTCTTCCTCTTTGGACATCAGCTTGCATATCCTCAATACGGGTTGTCTTTATGAGTGACACTTTTTTACCTTTTTACTGGTGTTTTGTTTTCACCTGAACAAACCCTTCTTCTATAGGATCATCCAACTCAGTGTTCCCTGTTTCTTTGAGGTCAGAAGAATTCTGAAGGACAGGAACATGATTTGCAACCAGAACATGTTTTCTGTGAGGAGGGACAGACATATTAGTCTGGACATTCTTTGGATTATCAGAGGGGCCTGCTGTATTGGTATGTGGGGGCATTGCTGAATCACCCACTTGTGGATGATCCAAGGTGGGGTAGGCTGTGATGAGAACATGCTTATTTGCAGTGACAGTTTTACAATTAGTGAGGCGGTGCCCAATCATCTTGCAGTGAGTGCAAAAAGAAGGTCTATTTTCATACTCAATCTTTTGCACAAAAGTCTTCCCTGTAGGAAGTCTAAATCGCACTTCATCGATGAGCTCCAAAGAAGCATCAACCTCAACTAAAGCTCTAGCAAAAGAAACAGACCCCTTAGAAGCAGTAAGATGGTCAGATCGAATGGGCGAACCAATCTTGGACAGGATTTTCCCTAAGGCTAGAGGATTCCAAAGCTCCAGAGGTAGATTTCTGAGTTTAACCCAGACAGGGATCTTGTTGAGCTCCTCATTGCCAAAGTTAAAGAATGCAGGCATAACCTTCAGCAGTAGGGGTCTTTGAAATATGAAGTAAGGACCTGCAGAGAGGACTTGGTTCAGATCGTCCTCAAACTCAAATTTAAACACCAGCCAACCATTTTCATGAGTTGAGTATGAAAACTTGACTCCCCATTTTTGGCAACAATCCAGCAGAGCTTTCTTTCCTGGGAATCGACCAGCCACATAGCCAATAAGGCTATGTCCCCAAGCCTCTTCCAGGGGTTGCAAATCCGTTTCTTCCAACAACACTTCATCATCAGAGGGTGGAGGGGAGAACTTCATTCCAAAACCTTTGGAAGGACTTCTGTTATCTTTGAATAGATTGACCCAAGGAGTGGGAGCCTTATTGTCGTCTAGCTGCGGTGATGACTTAGAGCCACACGAGTGAGATGAATCATTATTAGTGGTTGAATCATTGTCCCCTAAGGTGCAAGAAACCTCTGGGGAAGATTCAGATTCAGCACTGCATTCCGACAAATTATCAAACACTTGGTGTGCGACATCATCAGTTTTTGCAGAACTTGTCCCTGCCTTTTTTACAAGCACCTTGCCTACAAGATTATCCTGTGAAGCAGTATAAGCATTCTGATTTGCTTGGACAACATCCAAGCAACCAGCCAGACCAGAAGTAGCAGATATTTGGGATTTACCTGAACCTGAGGTAGTACCCTTCACCATAATTTGCTTTGCAGCTGAGTGCGATTGACGACCCTTGTTCTTCCCCATCAACAGCAGTTCAAACTGGAAACTATTTCATAGCCCAAGATGAGAAAAAGTGGCAGGGCACGCGATTGGGAAAAACAAGGAAAAACTTTAAAGACCGAGGCAGTTAGAACTCCCTAGGATCGAAGAAGGAACCCCAACGTTTGTAGAGAGCAAAAACCCACTCCGTCGGTGGCCAAGCCACTGGGCAACACCCAAGGATGGAAGGAACCTAGGTTATGCTTTCTTTTCCGCAGAGAAACCAAGCTTCAATGCTACTTCTTGTGGTTCTTCCATAATAGGTTCATTATGCATCATGGGTTCATTATTGTGTTGCTACTCTTCATTAATTTTGTAACAACAATTAAAAAGAGCAATCACCTTACTGCTAGAGGCCCAAGCTAAAATGACTTGCACTCTAACTTTTTTAATTTCCACTTCTCGTGGAACTGTACTCCCACTGATTTCACCGTTTTCAATGAACCTTGCATTTTCAGTTTCGACAATTCTCATACTATGATTAGGACAATAAAACATATACCCCTTTGACTTTTCTAGATAACCAATGAAATATCCACTGATTGTTCTTGCATCCAATTTTCTTTCTTGCAGATTATAAATTCTTATTTCTGTCTAGCAACCCAAATATGCAGATGCCTTATACTAGGTGTCTTATTTGTCCACAGTTCAAAAAATGTCTTTGGAACTGCCTTACTAGGAACCCTATTCAACAAATACATGGCAGTTTTCAAGGCATACATCCACAAAAATACGGGTAAAGTCTAATTGATTAACATACTCCTAACCATATCCATTAAAGTTCTGTTACGCCTTTCTGATACACCATTTTGTTGTGGTGTACTGGGAATTGTGTATTGCACACAAATGCACGTTTCTGAACAAGCTTAGCAAATGGACCTGGGTGTTGCCCAGTTTCATCATATCTTCCGTAATACTTATCACCTCTATCATATCTAATAATTTTCACATTTATGTCTAATTGCCATTTTACTTCATTGTAGTAAATTTCTAAGGCATCCGTTGCCTAAGAAATCTCGGGTAGTAAGCAGACATAACCGTAACGTGAATAATCATCAATAATGGTGATAAAGTATCATTCCTTTCCAAAAGAACTAACATCAAAAGGTCCACAAATATCAGTATGCACAATTTCAAGAAGCTGAGTGCTTCTTGTAGCTCTTTTCTTTGTACGTTTTGCTTGTTTTTCCCTTAATACAACCCACACAAATATTTAGATCCATAAAATCTAGATAACGAAGAATTTCATTTTTTATTAATCTTTCCATCCTTTCTCTAGAAATGTGACCTAAACGTTTATGCCACAAGAAAGCAGATCATTCATTCACTAAACTACGCTTAGTGCCAAGATTATGATGCAGAGTTGAAACAATTTCAGCATACAAACTGTCTATTTCCAATTTATATAAATCATCACAAGAATACCAGTACCAATGAGATGATTATACTTAAATAAATTGAAACATCCATTACCAAAATTAAAAGAGTATGCAGTAACATCAAGTTTAGATAATGAAACTAAATTCCTAGATAAACTAGGTACATAAGGAGTTTCCAATAAATCTAAACGATGTCCAGTGTCGAGTTTTAAACAATAAGTCTCAAATGTTTCCACTGGAGTTTTCACTCCATTCCCTATGAAAAACGAACTTCTCATTTGGGCTTATGGTTTGAATTGTAAGGAATCTCTGCATAATGTTAGAAACATGAGTCATACATCCAGAATTAATCCATCATGTATCATGGGAAACTACAGTTAAGTTTGATTCAAAACATACATGAGCATTAAGCCCACTTTTTTTTTCGAACCAAGACTTACACTTTAGGCAATCCTTTTGAAAATGTCTTAATTTCACAAAATTGACAATTATTGCCCTTTGATACCTTTCTTCTGGATTTGCAAAGAGTTGTCATTGTTCTTTAATGACCCTTTGCCTTTATCATGCTTCTTCATAATGGACTAAGTGACTTCCTTGATTCTTAAGCCTCGTTTCTTCCTGAACTAACATAGTGTTCAATTCATGCACATTCCATTTATCTTTCATGGTATTATAGTTCATTTAGAACAGGCCAAACTCAGACGATAATGAGTTTAGAATAAACTGAACAAGAAAGTTCACATCCACAACCATTATACTCCCAAGGTCTTAAGTCTTGCTGCAATGTTTGTCATCTCAATGACATGTTCATACATAGAACGTGAACCATCAAACTTCATGGTGGTCAATGTACTCATTAATGTCCCAACAACAGACTTATCAGCTGTTTGAGAATACTCTCCCACTAATCCCATAAACTTTTTAGCACTTTCGATTTTAGGGAGAGTTGTCTTGATACTGTCTGCAACAGTCATTCTCATCAACATTAGGTTGAGTCTGTTAGATCTTTCCCAAGTTTTATAATGAACTTTCTCTTCATTGCTACTAACATCAATAATAGTAACAAACTTCTCTTCCAACATAGTAAGATCATGATCCAAAACACTAAGGTGAAATTGGACTTGCTCATTTCTGTCAGAGAAGTTAAGCCCATTAAAATTGGTACAGATGATGCATAAGAATCCAATGAATTCAAAACATGTATTACATAATAAAATTCACATAAGTGTTTTGAGACATAAAATACATGTCATACATATGATTCATTCAGATAACGGATAATGTATATTGATGTTCTCCTTTGGGTGATACACCAATATACAACATACAAACATAATGATGCTAATAAAATTTTAACATTATTTGGCAATTAAATATGTACTAGTATATATTTCCTTTGGGTATATAAATAAAATTAATGATACACACAAATTGTCTACAATTATATTCATTAGTTATAAGAACAACTAATCAACCTTTGGGCGATCCATAAATGCCTTATAACAATGAATTTCAATTACCCATAAACCAATAACCATATAATTTAGCATCCATTATTCTATGAGTAATCAAAATAATCATTAATTTTGGAATTAAATAACCTTACAAATTTGGCCACTTTGGTGACTAACAAATTCAACATACATTTAATTCCAACCAAATATGTATGGCCTGCACATACTTATTGCTATTAACAATTTATAGCCATTCTATTAATTTCATTCCAGACCATAAAATAATATTTGCATTTATTTGTGTTTTTGCATTCTAACACGTTTAAGCAAATATGTAGCATATACATATATTTGCTGCTACCAATAATTGCAAAACATCCACATTAATTTAATTACAGAACATAAATTTTCAATCCTTTAATCATGTTCAACAATAATTTTTCGGGAAAAAAAGATCAAGTGGGATTGGAAATAGCAAACATAAGGTTGCAAATAGCAATTTCCAAAATTTCATATTCTTCCTACGACAAATGTACCTGCGCAGCTTTTCAAAATTGAAATTGAATCTTTATGTTTAGTCACGCTTCCTTTCTTTCACCATTAGAAGTAAAAACTTTCTCCAAATTTAATATATACATGTCATGCAGCTTTCTCTCCCATAATCATAAGTTTTCAAATAATCTTTCTCCAAAAATTGGTATTCAACAATAATAAAAATATTGCCAATAAAACAATACATGCAGCGGAAAATAAAATTCCTAAATTTCATAATTAGGGTTTATGCATAATTGAAAGAAATTAAATTATCCCTAAATTTCATAATTAGGGTTCATGTATAATTGAGAGAAATTAAATCATTCTTGGAGAATCATAAATTTCATAACACATGCTTTGATACCACATGTAAAAATTCTGAAGGGGTTTCCTAGACTATCAATGATAGGAAACAACAGGATCTTGAAACGTATGGTTCTCAGAAACAATCAATAAACAACAATAGATAATGATGTGTACCTTTCTCCATGGGAAGACTTGTACCTTTCTCCATAGGAACTTCTCTCTGGTGCACTTTGATTTCCTTGAAAGAGGAGAGAAATAATATTTCACTTCCTTAGGTCTTTCTTTTCTGCCTCTCTCCGTTCGTGATGGCTATGGATGAGAGAGAACACTTTCTGGTCAGGAAGGGGACCTTATTTCACATTAGTGGGTATTAACCCCCTTTTATAACCACTACTCCCATCAAGTAGCAGTTAGTTCTAGAAACTTCTCCTATTAATCCCAATTACAATTTAGCCCTTAATCATTAATTATTTACTTATTAGTCCCTACATGAGTCACATGTCTCTCACATGAGACATTAATTCTTACAAATTATACATATCCAAATAAAGTTGTCAGAAGAAGGTAAAAAAGAAGAAGAAGAAGGAATAGCACATTCACGACCTTATTATAGTCTTTGCAAGTTATTCACTGCATCAAAAGGAAAAATTAGAAAAGAATAGCACGAAGGAGTGATTAGCCTTTGCTTGAAGGAGTGAATAAAAGAAAAGTTTGAGGAAGTAGGTGGTATATATGGGGAGATAGAAGAATGGAAAAGAAGAGAGAAAGAAAGAGGATAGGAAATTGAGAGTGAGAGCAGTTTAGAAACAGTTATAGATTTAAGTAAGAAAATATGTAATTAACAAAGGGCATAAGGAGGTTAATAAAAAATGGAGGCCAAAGTGGTTAAAAAAATGGGATATATTTCCTTTATGTATTGTTATAAATATACTTTACAACTATTTTATATTTATGATATTGAATGAGTATTTATTATTTTTTAAGATGTTATATTTATTCTTTAAAATCATTAAAACTATATAATGTCCTATAATTGAACGTCATGAAAGGGCATTGCTTCTGTATTATTATTATTATTATTATTATTATTATTATTATTATTATTATTATTATTATTATTATTATTATTATTATTATTATTATTATTATTATTATTATTATTATTATTATTATTATTATTATTATTATTATTATTATTATTATTATTATTATTATTATTATTATTATTATTATTATTATTATTATTATTATTATTATTATTATTATTATTATTATTATTATTATTATTATTATTATTATTATT